>NC_056736.1:430827582-430942582 GCF_019279795.1 Protopterus annectens | reverse complement strand
TCTGATCTTGTAGCCCAGGCAGGTAAGACCCTAGACCTGAGTAGCATTCTGCCATCACCCAGAATGATGCTGCAGTACAAGGACAAAATGATTGACTTCAACAATTGGCTAAGTTTCTAGTGCCATTCTAAAGGGATCCAGTATCTGTCTGCCTGGGATGACAGGGTTGACAGACCACGATGCTTTGCCAGAGATGGCCTGCACCTGTCACCCCTGGGATTCTGGATACTAGCTAAGTTTCTTGCTGCCCCAATAGTGCCTTTTTTAGGCAAGGTTCAAATGACAAATTCACCACTGTAACAGGAACAGGCGAGCAAAAACCGAGGGTGATGCTACTCAATGCTAGAAGTCTAAATCTCAAAATGCACTCACTCGAGGCACTCCTTAAAATGGAGAACATCGATATCTGTACAGTGACTGAGACCTGGTTTAAGGCTCCAGAGAGCACCCCTGCACTACCAGGCTATAACTCATACCACACTTTTCGGCCGTGTAACCTGGACCGAAACACCAAAGGCAGAGGTGTGTCCATATTCATTAAGGATATCCACACCTCCAGGCTAGTTGCTCAGCATAATGCAGCCGAGGTTATCCAAGTGCAACTAACTCTGGGCAAAACTGCAATCCAAATTGTAGCTAGCTACAGATCACCCACCATGCCCCAGGATTCCCACTTCTCTTTTCTTGATGTACTGGAAAATATTAGAGTTCAACCAAACACCCTAATAATGGGCAATTTCAACAACCCCACCATTAACTGGGAAAACTACTCATGTACCAACTCCTTCGCTCAACACTTTCTGGAATTCATAAACTCCAATGCCCTGGATCAACTTATTTATTTATTTATTTATTTATTTATTTATTTTACATTTGTTGACTGGGAAAGTCCGACTGGAGCGAGGTCCATTTACAGCGGAGTCCCGGGGAGAAAAGCTCCACTATTATACTATATGTACAGTGGGAATTTTACAATACAAGATATTATTTACATTACAAGATATACATGCAAGAAAAACATGATTAAAGTGGTTTGTTCCAACTAACAAAAGGACTTCATTGTAACAATAGAATCATCAGAGACATCACATTTGCCAGTATAAATAGACAATATTTTTGCTATACAAGTTTAAGTGTGACCAGAGGAAGGCCCTGTATGGCAGTTTTGAGGAGTAGTTAGTACTGTAATATAGAGACAGTAAGCAGAATATAGAGGAAGGGACGAAGTATTTGAGGAGAGCAGGAAAGCATTTATGTGATGCAAGGACAGAGCCAGGAATGCAAGAGGTGTGATTTGAGTGATTTTTTGAAGAGTGAGATAGAAGGTGCTGAGGAAATATTCTGGGGGAGGTTATTCCAAAGTTTTGCTATGGTATGAGCAAAAAGAGCTTTACCTGCAGTGTTGTTGGCTTGAGTTATACGCAAAAGGGTTTTGTTGGATGAGCGGAGTGGACGGTTTGCTGAGTATTGGTTAAGTAGTTGGTTCAGGGTAGGAGTCTTGTGGGGATTCTTTAGGATGTTGTAGGTGAGGACTAGTTGGTGGTAACTAATTAAATGGGGAAGTTCTAACCCCTGTAGCTCTTTCAGAGCAAGGCAATGATGGCTACGAAAAGCAGAGTTATCGGCGAATTTAGCAATTTTATTGTGACATGACTCTAGTTTGTTCATGTCTGTTTTCCTAATGTGGGTTAGGATTGGAGATGCATACATTAGGGTAGACAGAAGGTGGGTTTGGGCTAGGGTGACTCGTGTTTGGTCTGTTAGGAAGTGTTTGTGTTTATACAGTGTTCCTAATTTTTTATGTATTTTCTTAATGGTTTGAGAGATACGGACATTGAAGTGAAGATCTTTATCTATTTCAATGCCAAGGAGTTTTGTATGGAGGGAGGGGAAAATTGTGGTGCCATTTTTGGAAGTGATTGTGAAAGAAAGGGGTGTGGGTTTGTATTTGCTTGGGGTGAATAGTAGTAGTTTTGTCTTGTTGGGGTTAAGAATCAGTTGGATATCAGTAATCCATTTTTCAATGGAGTTGAAGGATTCCTGGGTAAGGTTTTGAAGAGTGGTAAGGGATGGGGCTGAGCAGATTAGGGTGGAGTCATCAGCATACTGTATAAGTGATGCATGCAGTGTGGAGGTGTGTAGTCTGTTGGTGAAAATAGTGAATAGCAATGGGCCTAGTGTTGAGCCTTGTGGAACGCCTATGGTGGATGATAGTAGAAATGATAGTACTCCTTGCCATTTGACTGATTGTTTCCTATCAGAGAGATAGTTTTTGAACCAAGCAGTTGTAGAGGGGGCAAAGGACATTGATGATAGGGGGCAAAGGACATTGATGATAGTGTGTCTAGAAGTAGGTTATGTGAGACCATGTCAAATGCCTTAGAGAGATCTAAGAATATGGCAGATACAACGTTTTTCTTATTTCTGAGATGGTTAACCTGGTTAGTGAAAGACAGAAGAGCAGTGGTTGTACTATGGTTTGGGCGGAAGCCGTGCTGGGTTGAGGAGAGGAGATTATGTGAGGTTAAGAAATGTATCACTTGGGTATGAATACATTTTTCAAGGAGTTTGGACAGGGGGGATAGGATAGCAATGGGGCGGTAGTTTGATAGCTCGTAGGAGTTGCCACTTTTGTGTAGGGGGATAATATGTGATACTTTCCATAGTTGAGGGATATAAGCTTCTTTTATGGAGCGGTTAATCAGAATTGAGACAGGGTAGGCTAGAGATTCAGCTGCTAGTTTTAGGAAATTAGTGGGTAGGCCATCAGCTGCAAGAGTGGTAGGTTTACGTTTTGAGAGTAGCTTTTTGACTATGGAGGTTGGTACGGGAGAGAGAGTAAAAGATGGTATATTATTGTGGTCCTTAGTGGGGGTGGATAGAGGGTTATTGCTAGATAGCTGGGTAGATAGTGATAGGATAGAGTCTATGAAGTGATGGTTGAATTGAGAAGCTAAGCTGTCATTAGTGGTATTTGTGTTGGGAGCTGGGGTAGTAGTTTTACCAGGTTTTAGAAGGGAGTTAATGGCATGCCAGAACTTTTGGGGGGTTTTAGAATGTTTGTTTTGGAGATTTAGGAAGTAGCTTTGTTTATCTAGCTTTGTTTGTCTTTTGGCTTGATTACGAAGTTGTTGATAGTTCTGTCTATTTAAGCTAGTGTTGTTCTTTTTCCATATCTTCCAGGCATTATCTCTGGCTTGTAGTAAGCCTTTTGTGGTCCTAGTCAGCCAAGGGGCATAGTTTACTTTGGTTCTAAGTTTTCTAATGGGAGCTACTGTATTCAAAACATTCATAAAAGTACTATTGAAAAGTATAACTGCTTGGTCTAGTTCCAGAGTACGTAATGGTTGCCAATTACATTGTCGTAATATACTGTTGAGAATTTGTGGATTTACCTTGTGCTCATCTCTAGTTTCCTTATACAGTATGGGTTTGGCTATGTTTAACTTTTTACGAAGAAGGAAAGTGGGGCAGTGATTGCTGATTGAGTCAGGTAGACAGCCCATGTGATAATTTTGACTAGGAAAGTTTACTAAAGTCCAGTCAATAGTTGACCGTTTCGTGGATTTTTTGTCCACTCTGGTGGGTTCTTGGATTAGTTGAGAGAATCCGAATAAGTTAATATGATTTGTGGGATTGCTAGAATTGCAGGATTGCCATTCTAGATTTAGGTCTCCTAACAGGATGGTTTCTTGTGGCAGGTTGGTTGTAGCCCATTGTAAGAGTTCCTCTATTGTTGCTGAGTTATTTCCTGGAGGGATATAACTACAAAGGATGTTAATTCTCTTTTTGTTGTTTAGACATAGAACTGAGCCTAATGTTTCAGCATTTTGGAATTTGGGAAGTGGGGTTTGCAAAGGCTGGAGGTTCAGTGTGTTTTTAAATAGAATAGCAACTCCGCCTCCCTTTTTTAGCATCTCTGTCTAGTCTTAGGATGTTATAGCCTGGTGGAAGAATTTCTTCATTTTGGGTGGAGGGATTTAGCCAGGTTTCAGTAATAGTTAGTAAATCTGGGGAGTATTGGGCTATGAATGTGTGTAGGTCATGCACTTATCCACACAATATGCTAGATCTAGTCATTACCAACATGAGTGACTGGTGTTCCACACCTGAAGTCAATGCCTCATTGGTCCGATTCGACCATAAGCTAATTACCCTAGATATCCACATCCTGCCCCCACCCCCATTAAGGAAACCATGGTAAAAAATTTCTCCAAAGCCAACTTCATGCTTCATAAGACAGAAGTGGTGAACTTCATGAGACCAATGCAGATGGACAATACAGTTACGACTACTAAATCCTACACAATTGCACTTTATAAGCACTTACATGAGTGCATGGATCATGCTATCCCAAACAGAAACAAGACACTATCCTCCAAAAAAAGAAAGCCAATCTGGTGGTCCACTGCCATAAACAAACTGTATAACAGAAGGAAGAAACTGTTGCAAAAGAGAGTAAAATCCCTTGAGTGGAGGAGCTCCCTAGTCAGCCTCAGTAAGAAGTTGTGATCCCTGATAAAATCCTCCAAAGCTAGTTATGAAAACAAAATAGCCACTGATTCTAAAGACAACCACAAAGCATTCTATAGCTGTGTCAAAAATCTTACTGGCAACACTGCGATCTGCTCTGAATTACAGCACAATGGCACTAAATATACAGACCCAACTGATATTGCCAACATCCTGGCAGATAGGTTCAGTGCTAACTTTACCACCCTCTCACCCCCTAAACAGCCCATCTCTATACCGGAAGAATGCAAAGTTCCTGTAATCACGGCTGCACAGGTAAAAGTCACACTATCCAAAGCCAAGAACACAACATCCATGGGACCAGACAACATCCCAGGCTGCATTCCACATGAACTACAGAATGAATTGGCACCCCACCTAAGTACCATGTTCAATCATAGCCTCACCCAGGGATTTGTGCCTGCTGAATGGTGCACAGCGATTGTTATCCCACTCCACAAGGGGGGAGCCGCCACGGACTCTGGGAACTACCGCCCCATTAGCCTGACGAGCCTGGTCTGCAAGGCCATGGAATGTATCATTGTGGAACTTATAAACAAAGACATTGGTAATCTTCTAACTCTCGACCCCACCCAGTTTGGGTTTGTAAAAGGCAGATTATGTCTCTTAAACCTGATTGACTTCTTTGAAGCCATCACCAAAGCTGTAGACAAGGATAAGGTGGTTCACACAGTCTATCTAGATCTTTCCAAGTCTTTCGACACCATCCCCCACTCTGGAATTATAGATAAAATCACTAAACTAGGTATAAATCCCTATGTCACTAGATGGGTTGCCAAATGGCTCACTGACAGAACCCACACTGTGAAAGTAGCAGACTCCAAATCCAACTTCAGACCAGTGACATGTCCTGGGTCCTCTTCTGTTTGGTATCTATTTCTCTGAAGTACAGGCTATCACAGAAGGTCTTTGGCTAATGAAGTTCGCAGACAACTGCAAACTAGGAGCCATAATCGAAACTACTAACAGTGTGGACATCCTACAAAAGGGCCTCACTGAGACAGATGCCTGGTGTCAAAGCCATGGCCTCAAGCTCAGTGCCAAAAAGTGCATTGTCATCCCCTTTGGTAAAAAGTCTGTACCCATGAACTACATCATAGGCGGTAGTATACTTAACACCAAAAGTGTGATAAGAGACCTTGGGACACAGGTGGATAGTAGTCTCTCCTTTGATAATTACATCACCACAGTAGTCAGGAAATCCTTCTACGTGGCACACCTCATCACAAAAGGTTTCTCATCCAGAAAAAAAGAGGTCATTGTTCCCCACTACTCATCACTCATTAGACCCATTACAGAGTACAACGCCCCTTTTGGTATGTACCTCACAAGACATCTACAACAACTGGAAAGGCCACAGAAATACCTCACAAAGAGGATTACCGGCCTCAAACAGATGCCCTACGCAGACCGTCTCAAAAAACTCCAGCTTTACTCCATTGCATATCGCCTACTCAGAGGTGATCTCTGCCTAACATACATAGCTATGTCAAACCCAGAGCTGTTGGACATGCTCCACTTAAAGAAATCCCAGTCCCTCTGAGCTACATGCTCTAGGGACCTAAACCTTGTCACCACAATAAACAGAACATGCCGGAGGAATAGATTCCTGTCCCAGAGACTTTCCATACTCTGGAATAAACTACCTATTGAAATCAAACAAAGCTCCTCATTAGCACTCTTCAAGAAAAATCTTGATGATTGGATGGGAAATAGGAAATTCACCCCAGGGATCACCTCTGTGGCTCTGCTTAACAGTGGCACAGGAAAATAATTTTCTTGGGTGGCAAAAGCCATGGTACCATTTTGGCTGGGCTTGTATAGGCCACAGGGCGATAGCCTAGTACCTACCTATGAACCTATGAGTAGAATAACAATTAGTAAAATAACAATTAGTAGAATAACAATGAGTAGAATAACAATTAGTGGAATAACAATGAGTAGAATAACCAGTAGAATAACAATTAGTTGGATGTTGACATTGTAGAAGCAAGACAGTTAAATGCAATAAAAATAGTAAGATAGCAAGTGGTAGAATAACAATTAGTAGAATTACAATGAGTAGAATAATGAGTAGAATAACAATTAGTAGAATAACAATGAGTAGGATAACGAGTAGAATAACAATTTGTATAATGCTGACATCTGTAGAGGCAAGACAGTTAAATGCAATAAAAGGAGTACGATAACAAGTGGCAAAAACAGTTAAATGCAATACAAGCTCATAATACAGATATGTGATCACAGATCTTTTAGCACAAGTACAATATATGTACAGTTTCTCAGGGTAAGCACATATTTACAATATTTACATAATATACAATGCACATAGGTGCACTAAAACTAACCCATCCCTTTCCACTCACTTCAAAACTACACCTTCTTTAAAAATAATTTCTATAACCCTGCCATTAAACAAGATACTCGAACCGACCCCCCCCCCCACACACACACACACACACACACACACACACACACATACACATATAGACACACACACACACACACACACACACACACACACACACACACACACACACACACACACACACATGCCTACACATACACATACAGACACACACACACACAGACACACACACACACACACACACACACACACACACACACACACACACACACACACACACACACACACACACACACATACACACACACACACACACACACACACACACACACACACACACACACACACACACACACACACACACACACATGCCTACACATACACATACAGACACACAAACACACACAGACACACACACACACACACACACACACACACACACACACACACACACACACACACACACACACACATACACACACACACATGCCTACACATGCACATACAGAGACACACACAGACACACACACACACACACACACACACACACACACACACACACACATACATGTACTCACACTCACACAAGTACCGCACACAGAAACACATGCACAACATACTGACTCCCTTAAGTGTAGATATTCTGATTGTCGAGTCACAAAGACTTGGAAAAGGCCAAAAATAGAGGAGAAGAGGGAAAAATCAGTTTTTACTCATCATTTACACTTGTTTTTTGCAGTGGGTCAAGACCCCACTGAGCTTGAATATACCAGCACTGAAATTGGCATACCTCAGAGAAAAGGGAATAATCCAAAAAATGGCAATCTCAAAGATGGTATATTATATACATGAATATATATATATATATATATATATATATATATATATATATATATATATACATATATTTATGTAGAGATAGAGAGATACATACACACGCACACAGATACACACACACACACACACACACACACACACACACACACACACACATATATATATATATATATATATATATATATATATTTATCTGCAGTTTGTTTGCCAGGATAGACCAATTGGGCCACAAGGAACCCATTTTCAATGGAGTCCTGGGGAGAAAAGCTCCAGAAAAATACAATTACATAGTACACACACACACACACACACACACACACACAAATATATATATATATATATATATATGTGTGTGTGTGTGTGTGTGTGTGTGTGTGTCTCTACAGATTTTTCAGTCATTCAGTCTTCACATTTCAGGACTCGGCAATACCTGTTCCAAGATTTTAAGCAGTTACCCACAAAACTACATCTATGGCAATAAACACACACACACAAACACACACACACACACACACACACACACACACACACACACACACACACACACACACACACACACACACACACACCAAACTCCCCAAAACCTATACTCACCTTCAAATATCCAACTTTATGCTTCAGACATTAGACCGCCTCAATGCCCTATACCTGGATTCTGTCTCCTGCAGGCTTTTGAGGGGAGATCTATGCCTGACATACAGGGCATTGTCAGACCCCACTCTGATGGACCTCTTGCATATCCACAAAACAAACAGTACCAGAATTACCCATTCTAAAGACTTAAACCTTGCCTGCGATATAAATAGGACCTGCTGGAGAGATTGGTATGTATCCCAGAGACTACCCTGTATATGGAATAGGCTCCCTATCCATGTGAAACAGAATTTCTCCCTAACCCAACTCAAGTGCAACTTGGACAATTGGATGGGAAACTGGAAATTCATCCCTGCTTGGCACCTATGTCCCTAATGAACACAGGTAACCTGCAAATGGTTCATCACCCAGGCCCATTCTTACACTTATCAAGGGTATCAGAACTTGTCAGAAATTTGGGATGAATGGCTAGGCTTAAAAAAGCCTCTGTGGTCAATAGCCCAGTAAACACCTATGAACCTATGAATCATCATTAAACCAAAGTGCATTCTTTGACAGGTACATTAGAAAATTAACACTTCATTATGTTAAATAAATAAAGATATGGCAGAAAAGAAAGAGAACCTATACACACAGACACACCTATAATTGGAGATCTTCCATTATTTTGTTTCTTGGTAACCAAAATTGTTCCTGTTTTAGATTTATTTCTAATATCTTTGCTATTTCAGTTGTGTCTTGTTCTTTCTTCCTATGTATTGCATATATGACACTTACATTTTTGCATAACCCCGAATAAATACTGGAAAAATCTATGTGTATCCCCTTCTCCAGTGATTATGTATGCACTTATGAAGTATGTTGTCTTCCTTCTTTTATTCCTTTGTTCCTAGACCTAATAAATCAATCTGATAGGCTCATTAAATATATTATAGGCCAAAGTGTAGCCCACAATCATGTCTTAGTGTTTCTATCTTATGAAAACTTCAACAACCAAGAACCCCCTAATTATACACTGATCTAATACTGCACATATAACTAACACTTGACCAAATACAAAGCATAACTTTACTGCAGAGGCCTTTGCACCCTATTTCCCCCATGTATAGTGAACACAGGTGTTAATTAAAAGTATTAGATTGGGTAAACTCATGAGGGATTTATGTCTGCCAGTAGCAGACTGTAAGTTCCCAAACAACAAGGTGGAGAGGAAGTGGAATTCTACTGAGGTACTCAGACATGAAGTATTTAGCATGCTGGTGTGCACTTGTGACAGAAAACATAGTTCTACATGTAGTCATAAACTAAAAGGACTATCTGAGTTTTTCGAGAGAAAGTGACATTGAGCAGAGAGGATAATGTGAATCAGTGGGTTACAAAAAGGTGAAGTTAGGAGACTCCATGAACAGAGACAGTGAAGGAAGAGTCCAAGGTGCAGATCATGCTGAGAATAAGCAGATTGTCAAAGCTGTGCTGAGAAACTAGAGACGAATGAAGACAATGAATGTTTGAAATCAATGAATCTGAGATTGATTAGTAAGAGAAGTGGACAATGAAATGGGTAAGAAGCAGGGCCTGAAAAAGAAGCATCTGAGACCTTTCATTAGAGCAAAAGAGTGGGATGATGTATAATGAAAGGGAGAGGTTGGGCAAGTAGAAAAGTAATGAGTGAGGGAACAAAAAGGAAAGCGGAAAGATGACAGAGGGTGAGCTCAGCAAAAATACATGTTAAAATGCATTAAAATGAAGGAGTCAAGAAGGGAAACAAAAGTGTTTACTGCAGAAAGGGAAAAAGAAGGCAAAGACTAGAAAGGTGATCACGGAAGGCAGTGAACAAGGAGAGGAAAAGAAAGAATACTTCTCAGTTTTAATGAAAGAAATGGAGAGCAGAATGACCAACTAAGGCTGAGCAAGATTAAAGGCGATAGCTAAAAGAGTGGAGAAAACTGGCACTGATTTTACAAAGAAAGACAGATCAGTGGGCCAGACTGTCTTCTTTCCAGGACCGACTACAATCTGACCAATGTGCAAGCAGATTCTCTGGTGCAGATCTTAAGCAAGTCACTGGTAACCATGACAGTGTCTTGGGAATGAAGTCAACAGACGCTAGTATTGTTTTACAAGAGAATGTCAGGAAAATGAGAGTGATGTCAGCCAACTGGCCAACAGCAATGTCAGGAAAATTCTGAGGGAAATCCCAGCTGCTTTTCCAGAGAAGAATAGCATCCATTGCAACAACAAATAGTGGTTTATAGCCAGATTGATCTGTCAGCCAAATCCAATCAATTTAGTAACTGTTTGACAGGGGATCCTGGCAGTAGTACACCAGCAGATGTGATTTACATGAACTTCAGCAAGATCATTAAATTTGTCTTACAAAGCCAATTGCAAGTTGCAGGATTTGGGATAACAGCAAGAATGGGGAACTGAACTGCATTATGTTTGTAAGTGAAACTAAAGAAGACAATAAGCGAATAACTCTGTCAGTATACAGGAAGAGACAAAAGGAGTGCTACATAGCTCAAATAGTGTGTCATGTATTCTTCAGTGTAGATGAATATGGAACAGTGTGGGAAGGTTAAAGCAATGGCAAACAGCATGATGATGTTTATTCTCTGGAGGAGAAGCTAAAAAAAAAATGAAAGAAATCATTTCTGGATCCCAGTCAGGTCAAAGCTTCAGTAATGCATGTCGTCGTGCAAGCTGCAGGAGCTAGTCCAGAATAAAGCCACAGGGGGAGTGTGGGATGCAAGGGAAAGGGAATAATAAGGGGTTAGTGGAGCTGTGAGCCTTCTCAACAAGACAAGAAAGAACAAAGGTTATATGTTTTGGGTACATACGAAGGGGTGAAGATGAACTGTAATTTCAAGAAAATTGTACACAGACAGCAGGCAGCAGTAAACATGCTTGATTTACAAAAGTACGTTTTCATGGAGAAGGTTGTTGAACGATGGAATAGGCTACTAGAAGTTTTGGATAGAATTCTTTAAGCATTCAAATGGCAATTGGTGAGAAAGAAAGGGACAAGAGGAACGGAAAGGATAAACATGCTAAATAGTTGAATGCTTACACTGCCACAGTCAAATATATCACAATCTCATCAATGCTTTTCATGTTCCACCAGAGGTAGTTTGCTCATGAAGGTGTAAATGTATTAGGTTTTATTTATATTTTTGTGTTGAGAAACTTAGAACTGCATCCTGAATTTACCAAAAAGAAGATGTGCATATCACTGCTTGCTAAAACGTACCCCTTTGCTTTGAATGTATGCATACCTCTCAACCCCTTAACACAAGAGATCTGAACAAAGCCTAAAATTATGGGGGTACAAAGGCCCAGAAATAGGTCAGATTTTAAATGTTGCTCTTATAAGATTAGAAAGTTGCTACAGTAATATGATTTGAGTAAACATGCATTTTTTGATGGGTGTGAAGTCTGATACTCAGATGTATGTCACTTATTTGGAAACTTCAGTCCTCACTGATTTGACAAAAACGCCAATTTTTTTGAGGAATATACCAAAATCTGTGGCAAAAAATCTGGACATTCTGCAAAAATCTTGGCAGTTAAAAGGTATGATTTTAAGCCTTATGCAATGTCTAACACAAATGCTCATCTGTCAGCAATCTGACGGTTCAGATGTGCTATTTGAGCTTTGCCTATAAACTCATAATTTTTTTTGAGTATAATAGACATACAGCAAGTCTACCCACTATCCCTGAGTTGCTGCTTGACTACATGTTATCCTTTCATTCTGAAACTTACCACTACTAGACCCTGCAGCCATACATTTATTACATTTTACAGCCTCTGCTCATCTACCTGTCTCATGTTTTCTGTCCTCTTTCAGTAACATCTTGGTGATGAATAGATTCTTCCACATTTGGAATATTTATATTGGTACTTGTACACCATGCATTGGCAAAGAGCAGAAGGAAACCTGTCATTCTTTGCTTTAATCCTCTTTTTTCTTGTATACTGATATCTGTAAATGGTGCAGAGTCATGTTGTCTAAACAAATTTGGAATGAAGCACAGGAAATGAAGTCTTAGTTGTGTGCTCTACTTTTCCTAAACCCCCTACCCCACCCCCACCCCACCACATAAATGGATTGTGATCTGGTTATATTTTAAGGGATAGTTTGAGTTCAGTTATTTTCAATATAATTATTACCAGAAAGATAGCAAAGCCCTCTAGAAAGCTGTTCCAAGCACATGTGCTATTCCTGTCTTCCTGTAGTTCACCACTGGCTGCTGCTGCCACTGTGTTATTCATTGTTTTTAGTATAATGCACAGTCCTGTCAAATTAACCCATTCCCTTCCCTAATAGAACATACACTCAGAGCCTGCTATCATGGATTAGCAATTTACCCATCATCTCTGTGGCCATACTGATAGACATGGGCATACTGATGCAATGTAGCAATTGTCTCATGTATACTGACAACCACTTACTCCTGAAATAAACAAATACTTTATGTGAAATATGTAGTTACACTATGAAATTGGAAGAAAAACTCTCAAATAAGGACAAATCAAATGCCAAACAGGTTGTCAGCGCACACACACACACACACACACACACACACACACACACACACACACACACACACACACACACACACACACACTAAGGAGGACAGCTAGATTGCACGGGACAACTAAAGACATGTTTGAGTTTTTGAGTGGAAGCACATCTCAGAAGGTAGTACTCCTTCTACCTTGGAAAGCATATCCTCACTTTGTCTTTCATTTCTGTCAGGTTTGAGTGAATCATTTACTTATTGGCAAAGTGATCAGTTTAAGGCAACTAATATCACCCCATCTGAAAGGGGGAAACTTTCCTCCCATGGGGCAAATGGACCCGGAACACTCAGGAAAAAAATGGCTTCGTCTACGGAGACCTATAGAGCATCAGAGCTATGGCCTTGAAGCACCTGCTCCAAAGTGAATGAAAGAAACAACAGCAGGTTGACTCCTGGTATGGTAACCCTGGAAAAAGTGGGCCTAGACAAAAAGTGATTCAAAGTTTGATTCCCCATGCTGGGTTGCCTATTCTGAGTGTCCTTGGGCATGGTGTTTAGGTACTTGCAATTCCCACAAATGGGTACAGTTCAGTTGAACATTGTACAAGTAGAGGAGAATGCTTCTTCAATACATCTGATGCTGCATAAATGATTTGTTGTTTATGCATGTGTCCTTAAGAGCAGTTCAGAGTATTCAGCCTTTTTGGACCCTGTGGCCATGCTCAGACCAATAACTACAGCTGAGAAAAGGAGCATCTGCCCTGGTCACAAGCACACAGAGGAATGATCAGGAGTGTAGTATTCACACTAATTTACTAAGCTTTTGTTTATTGTATATTTGTCTATAATATCTTGTTTAATTTGTTTCTCAATATTCTAACCACTATATGCTGCTTCATTTGTAAAACTCTGATTTTACACCTTTTATATGTTCTATGCTCTTTGTACAAAATAGCTATGTTTATATAATTTTTTATTATTTTTATTATTTTTTTATAATTTTTTACTATGTATCCGGAGCTTTTCTTCCCAGGCCTCTGCTGAAAATGATCACCTTGTGTCCAGTTGGACTAACCCGGTAAACAAATGGAAAATAAATAAATCAATAAAATAATGATAATACTGCATTTATGGCTCATCTGAACCACTACAGTGCTGAAGCTGGGTCAGGAATATTTTGTTTTCTTTTTTCTTTATTCGGAATCAGCAGTCTGTGGATCTGCATAGCGTGCCAGATAAGTTGGCCATGGTTCTGGGCATGCTGATTGATAGGACACTACAGGATCACTCTTTAATCTTATGGGAGACTTCAGGGCCACACAGAGAGTGATGCAGTGCCTGACCTCCGGCTAAACGTATTAACATCTCTGTATGAATATTTAGCTAAGAGTAAGGGTTATTTATATGCATATCCCAAACAGACACCAGCCTGGTTAAGAACTGGAAAAACAATGGTCCTACATAAAAGCGAACCTTCAAGTTATCCTAAAAATTATAGACCAATATAAACACCAAAATATGGAAATAGGCCTTCTTTCTCCCAAAGGTGGCAACAACACACAGACATCACTAACATATGCCCCATCGCAATTCTTTCCCATTTATTCAAAATACTAGAAAAATGAGTCAACACCCAACTCCTCAAGTACATCTTAGATAACCATATCCTCTCACCATCACAACATGGATTTAGACCCAGCCTTAGTACAATAACCATCCATCTATCATTTATGGACACATTAAACAAAGCCTGCGACAAAGGCCAACTAGTCTCAGCCCTTTTCTTCGACTTATCCAAAGCCTTCGATACCATCTCTCACACTTTACTCATTTCCCAGCTGTCCAATATTGGCCTCTATCTGCACTCTCTAAATTGGTTCCACAGTTACTTAAATGAAAAACAGCAGGTCACAAAATGGCAAAACTCAATCTCTACCTTTCTCAACACCACCACCGGCATTCTCCAAGGCTCCATACTCTGACCCATCCTCTTTAGTATATTCAGAAACAAATTCCAATCTTCACTACTGCAAGGATCAGTCATTAAATATGCAGATGACTCCACAGTCATCTGTTCTACCAATTCTTTACCCAACCTGCTTAAACTAACTCAAAATGCCTTCTCTGTCACTGGATCCTGGATGCTCAATAACCATCTTGCCCTGAACCCTAAAAAAACAAAATCTTTCTTTTCTCCCCTAAAAAAAAAAAAAACCCTAAACAAATCAGACTTCACCATCTTATCATTCGATAAATCTTTGATAGAAGTTGTTACCCACACAAAGCTCCTTGGGGTCACTATAGATGAGCACATGAAATTTGATCTCCACATACAACACAACATCTGCAAAACACATAACAAACTAGGTACCCTGTATAGACACAACCATTTCCTAAGCCTATCCACTAGACACACCCTTGCCACAACATACCTGCTACCCTCTCTCCTTTATGGTGTGCACCTGCTCACCAGCATTTAGATCTCTACTAAAAAACAAACTTGAAACTTGCTACAATAAAATCACCAAGTTCACTACCAACTCTAAATATTCCATTCTGCAATGAATTGCCCTCTATTCCCTCAAATGGCTAGAGCTTTCTAAGTACATTTCCTATCTACAACTAACTACTGCTCACAAAATCCTCTTCAAACCCCAAGACTGTCCAGCTCTGAGCTCTACCTTTAAATATCACCTTCCCAAAAGGCCACTCAGATCAGGAGACCAGCAACTGTTACAAATCCACAAACCCAGTCTCCCTACGGGTCAACTTCTCTACTCATTCTCTGTAGCCAAAACTTGCAATGCTTTACCCCTCCCCATCAGAGCAACTCAAAACCTTACTCATTTCAAGGCTTCCCTTCATACCCACCTCTCAACTAACTCAATATGTAATTGCACCAAGCCCCCCTAGAGTCACATGTTACCCCTAATCAATCTACTCAACTATATTAATGATAAAATAACAGCTCTATTAGTGGTAAGATAACTCTGAAAGAACAGCAAATACTTCTGTTACTGTTGTAAATATATTAAGATCAGCAATGACTATTCTATATACAACTGTGAACTTTTCACAGTTACATTTGAAAATATTTTATTTTTATTATTGTGGATTGCTCATTGATTTTTTTTTTCTTTTTTTATAATCTGTGTGGAATTTATCTCTGTAAGCTTCACTGTCTAATTTCTCTTCAGTAGAACTGAATATGTATCATTTAAACTATAAACTGTAAATCTTAAATGTAATTATTTACACCATGGAGCTTTTCTCCCCAGGCCTCCACTGAAAATGGGCTCTCCTATTCCCAGTGGACTTTCCTGGTAAACAAAAAAGCAAATAAATAAAAAACTTGCCTTCCAATTACATAAAAATTATACACTGAATTGATGCTGACAGCTTATAGTCATTTAGAAGAAAACTCAGTCATGGCAATAGAACAAAAGGGTAATAAAAGAAAGTCATATGGAGCAAAGAATTATTTGTTGTTAAATAAAGTCATAATAGAGAACTGTAAAAGGGGGAAGAATCTAAGTATGGCATGGATTGACTATAAAAAAGTATTTGACAGTATCCCACATTCATGGATAAAAGAGTGCTTAAAAGTGTATAAGATGCACCCTACACTGATCGATTACATTACAGCGACCATGAAACAGTGGCAGACCACTTTGCAATTAAGCCACAATAAATGACAAATTATTATTCTGAGAATAAAGAATTAAAGGGGGATTTTCCAGGGTGACTCCCTGTGACTGCTGCTACTCTGTCTTGCCTTTAACCCATTAAGCTGTCTACTTAACAGATTAGGCCATGGCTATAATTTGACTCCTAGAAAACAACAAAGTATAAAGACTTCTTGTCTTCTTTTTGTACATGATTTAAAACTGTGTAGTTCATGTGTAAGTTCTGCTTACAGACTGTTCCTGCATCTATCATCTGGAAAGCGCTTCCGAAGATTATATTGCAGAACTACGAGAATCAGCCTGCTGAACTCTAGTAACCACTACATCCCATGATATCCACCTGGGTCAGTAGAAACTTTCTCAAATTGTGCATTAACCTGGTTACCAGTCTCATCTAATATTTAGTGCAATATTCACCATGACTGTAACTTATAGGCTATCTAGGGCAGTAGCAATGCTGTAAAATATATCTTCTTTCAGTGCAATACATGTTGCAAATTCGTAAATTAACCATAGTGCAATACTCTCTAAGGTCCATAGTGCAAAACTCTGATGTTCACAATGCAATACTCAAATGTCTCTTTCTGTGCAAGGATCAATGCAATGTCTTAACCAAGTACCTGTACAATACTAAAGTGTCATGCAAGTAAGTGTTCACTTTGTAAAGTAGTAAAATGGTAAAATGTGTTTCTGATTATGTGCAATATTAGTCTATCTATCTGCATGTCTGTGATGTAATAGCTAGGTGTTATATGTATAAATGTTTGTGAAAATGGTCTATTCCTGGGATTCAATAACAGCAAAATGCCATGTCCGAATAGTGCAGCAGCTGCTGCATGGAATATGGCCGCCCAACGATTCAGTAAACCAGGCTGGGGGCATGCACGAGCCTGGCTGCACTCTTTTGGCACACACACCACTGAATAATGCTAATTACCTCATTTACTGGTGAAAACCATGCAAATGAGGTAAATTAGTGATTCAGTAAGCAGGCAGGCATCTGTGCCAGAATAGTGTCCGCTGCAGAAATGTATCCAGCCACTAGCCAAATACATTTCTGCAAAAATCAAAATGGAGGCATGACAGCTCAAAGTAAAACATGTATTATAGTCCATAGGCATGCCAGTAACCAAATATATGGCCATTGGCATGGAAAAGTGTTGCAAAAATATGAAAATAAAAGTTTTCTTTTTTTTTTTTTTTTTTTGGCATTTAAGCATAGGGTAGTGGTGCACAAATGGGATCATGCCAAAATGATTAAAAAATGTGAAAAGACAATTTTAAATGAAATGTGCATTTTGCCATTATATTCTATGGCATGCAGAATCAAAACAATATCAGGTAACATTGGTTGCTAAGGAGGAAGGCTCTGATGTAGAGGTGTAACCAGGAACTAAGGCAGTGGGGTATGCAATTGGGGAAATTTTACTGAATCACAAATGGGAGACCATTCTTTGGCTACACCTAACCATGTAGGAGCTATAATTCTCAGTGTAAGCAGGAGGAACAACTGACATGAAAAGGGTGTGTGTCATTCTTGGTGTAAGCACATTTGAGCTTAGTTAAGCACAGCTTAGCAAGGGGGTGTGTCTGAGGCTGTATTGACTTATTCCATGAAATGAAGAGTGTGTTTGTGTCCAGGGGAGGGCCATTTCTACTGCAAAGTGTTTACTTTAATTAAACGGGTTTACATGGCATGCACCAGGTCTAAAATAAAAAACAGAAAAAAAAACAGAAATGGCAGAATTGTTTACATTTGGGCAGCTGGTTTGTGTGGTGCGCCTTGGGGCTTAAAAGGGGTTGAAATGAGAAGAGGTAAAAAGGGAAATAGAATAAAAGCAATCAAGTACAAATAATATAGCAGACAGGTGGAATGTATCATAGCCAGACAATCATACAGACAGCCTCTGCAGCACAACAGTATATACTGTGCAAACACCTTTCACTCTGGTTTTTCCCAGAAACTCTGCACCATTGGTGTACACATGCGGGTGAATTTTAACTAACAAAATGTTAGGGCTGCTGTTGCTTTAACACATCAATATGTGCTGGAAACTGATGGTGGTGAGGAGGATAATGCTGACAATCACCTCAGACTAAAGAGGAGGAGAAGAGTGTTTAGACCCAGGGTAACCTAACAGGGGCTACATGATCTGGAGATAGTGGAGCACCACAGGGTGAACAGAGACATACTTCAGCAAATTATTGAGATGTGCCAGCCTCAACTCAGACCCAGAGCCAACAGAGGGGAACCCAACCCAGTGGATACCAAGGTATGTGTAACCTTAAGAATACTAGCTGCAGGTACTTTCCAAAGACCTACTGGGGACATCATGGGGGTCTCTCAGGCATCTGCATTCAAGGTACTCTACCAGTTCCTGTATGCCATGCTACCACATGCCGGTGAGCACATTTACTTCCCTAGTACCCATGAGGAGTTGGCCTGCAATATGTGCCTTTTCCACCATGTAGCAGACTATCCGGAGGTACTGGGTACAATAGACTGCATGCACATTCACATCAAACCACCACTCAGTGAGCAGGATAGGGTCTACATAAACCGCAAGGGCTTCCCCTCCATCAACTGCCAAGTTGTATGCAATGCTCAGGGTATTATCATGAATGTGTGATGGCAGCCCTGGATGCTATCATGGCTCCCACATCTGGCATTCCTCACAGCTGTATCAGGGATTTGTCAGGGGGGGACATCCTATATGGCCATCTGTTGGGGGATGCTGGCTATGCACTGGAGCCGTGGATAATGACACCCATCAGAAATGCACACACACCCACTCAAGAATGCTATAATGAGGCACATGCACAAACCAGGATCATTACAGAGTGTGTGTTTGGGATGCTCAAGTCACAGTTACGCTGCCTTGACATATCTGATGGAGCCTTGCAGTACTCTCCAGCCACATGGGCACACATGTTCATAGTATGTGCCATGCTACACAATATGATTCTGAGGAAACAGCTGCAGCAGGAATAGCACAGGAAAGGTCCAAACAGCCCCCCACCATTGCCAAGGTCCCCACAAGCACAGAGCGACTCGAAAAAGGAACCCCCTGAGTCAGCTTCTGTAGGCAGACAGAGGTGTGTCCAGTATGGCCTGGCCTTGGCAAAGAGGCAACACATAGCACACACACTGACACTGTAGGCACCCAGGGACTGACACCTCTCTCTACTCACATACGCAGTAAAAATGGATGACACACACATCACACTACCTGTAACTCACCATGTATAGGCAGTGTACTGTGTGCATCCAACATAGGCAGCCCTCAAGCACCATCCACACAACTGCCGCAGGCACAAGGCAAGTCAGTCTCCTTAACAATAAATTAAAGTATCAGTATGTTCTGGTAGCATATCTATGGTATTGCTGCATGTATGCAAGGGAATGGAGTGGCCTACTGGGATAGCAGCAGACAACTTTCAGCTATGTGGGACACCAGGAAATGTCTGCTCAATACTGTCCACCCCACACTATGCAGTAGTACCCAAGGTGGCAAATCCCACTGCAGTATATGTGGGGGGGGTGCAACTGACTGGGGTAATATGTCACAAACATGGATGTCAGTGTGGGGGAGTCCCATACTCACCCCTCAGCCTCACCCAGCACGTCAGCTGCAGAAAACCATAAAGAAATGTCTGTTAAAGGCCTGCAAATGGTGACAATGTTGTATTACCTCCCTACAGACTTACACAGTGATAGCACAGCAGGTCTTGCAGTTGCAGTAAGGCTCTGAAGGGTAAGAAGTCTGAAACTCAAATGTATGCCATTACAATCTGACCTGTGGTCTTTAGCAATATGCCTCTAGTCCCCAAGACAGGGACCAACAGCATGCTAAATGGAACCAAAATGTAAAGCAAATATCAGCACAGTCTGTGCAAATGTGTAGAGTTGACAGGTGTTCCCCCATATTCCCACAGAAATGCAGTAACATGTATGTTTGCAGGGAAATAGCAGCAGAGCACACATTACCAGGGCTGTCCCAATACACATGAAAACATGTTGAATGTCCACAATATGCAGGGGTCAATGAGCTATGTGTATGTGTGGATAATAATGTCAGGATCTGGCCAGCACTTACTCCCGGCTGTTGTGTTATAGTGGCCTAGGTATGGGACTGTCTTTAATAGCCCATGTGCAGATAACTGCAGTGCCAACTATTATGCATGTCAGCTACACCTACTGCCCTGCCACTGACATACCTGGAAGTCACAGTGCTATGTGAAATATACTACACATATAATGGACATATCTGCACAGTAAAATGTGCTTTGTACCCTGTACCCACACCCATACCTCCCAACCTCTGACAGCAAGACATCTGGACAAGGTCAGAAATAAAAGTGGGACAAAGGCACAATGATAGGCATGTGTTGTAAATATTGCCTTTACATACTGAGAAAGTTGGTAGGATGAGGGGTTTTGTATTAGCGCGAACTGTATGAAGGTCATGTAGTCTGAAACAGTAATGTCTGTCATTATTTTGTAACATCAGTCTTCAATTATATGCAACTAACTTGCCATAAAAACACAAGTTTATGTAGACTGGCTGAAACCTCTAGGCAAACACCTGGACAATCTGCCAAAAAATGTACAGTTGAGAGGTATGGCCACACCAGGATATGACATCTCAGGTAATAACGATACTACACAAGCAGGAGATCCACAGCCAGTATATCACCAAGTTGCTGGACTGTTTACACAGCGTCATCAGTCAACTGGCTGTAGCCACACCTCCCAACTGGCCTTGTTGGGCAAAAATGTACATATATAATCACAACCACAAAAGGAAAAAAGCATGAATCCAAGAAATCACAATGTCAGCTAATCCATTTATTAAAACACAATATCTAGCACCCCAGCTTGCGTCAAGCCTTCATGGAGTAAAATTCACTATAAAACCCAGTCATATAAATACCAGCAGCCCTCCACTAATTGAATACAATTATATAATTATATAATACAATTAAATTGCCATTTAAATATTTAAATTAAGCTTTTCCAACTACACTCAGTGTTACACCCCGTAGGGGTCAATGTAGAATATTTCAATATAAATATTGCTTCTTTATGCAACAATTTATCTGTTATATGTTCACTATGTATGTACATAGCTGAGCTCATAATATTGGTCTGTGAATCGTATCTCTTGTATTCCTCTAGTAAAGCACTGTGATGATCTGAGGATGTCTGTCACTAGCTAATGACACAATACAGTGCAGTGTCAGACTACATATATGTCAGAAAATGTCTGCTAAACAAACGCAGTACCCCAAGGAAAGTCCTGTTTACTCCTGAGAGGTATGGCTGTAGCACACAAAACCCGGACTGGAGCACACCTATCTCTGGAATGGAGTCTCACTCTCACTATAGAAGGTCACACTGGGCATGCTCCTACACTTAGAGAATCACAAGCTATGTTGGAACCCACATCAGACTATATGACTATTGTTTATATATGTCTGTGCATACAGACAGCTATGTACACCTTAACTGTCTCTACACACACCCATCAGACAGGATTACCCTCAGCTAGCTGTAGGTGGCCCATATGTGATATATCTGCATTTGTTGCTTGTGATACACAGACATATGGCAACAGATAACAATATGTCAAGCATACACACACACCTAGATGTGGGGAATTGAGAGACAGACAGTGATAGAGAGAGACACAGGGGAATACACACAGACTGAGTCACACACATGGATACCCTGAATGGCATAGAGTGATGTCCTCTTGTGGTCAGTGGCATACCTGTTGTAACCAGTTACACGTGCCAGCATAAAAGGTGAGCCCCATTGTGTAACAGTACTGAGGTGGGGGTTATAATATCACATCACCTGTGTGTGTGTGTGTGTGTGTGTGTGTGTGTGTGTGTGTGTGTGTGTGTGTTTGTGTGTGTGTGTGTGTGTGTGTGTGTGTGTGTGTGTGTGTGTGTGTGTGTGTGTGTGTGTGTGTGTGTGTGTGTGTGTGTTTGTGTGTATGTAGGTCTAAGTATTAGGAGGCTGTTCCCACTCAGTGCACTTCCCATTAGATCTGTTGCTGTCATTCACCTTAGAAGTACCTTTGAACACCTATCAGCCCTATAAGCTCTGTAGCATGTGCAATAATTGTGTAACACTATAGTACAAATAATTAGATAGGTAGGGGGTCTAATCTCAGTCCTGGTGAATATGAGTGTGTGTGTGTCTGTGTGGGAGTGATGGGTTGTGTATTTGTTTGTTTGTAGGTGAAACAGTTTTAGGCCATTCCCACCCACAACACTTCCCAGTGTCCCACTTTAGCAGTCCTGCTGATGTCATTCCCCTTAGAAGTACCTTTGCACAGCCACAGCCCTATAAGCTACGTGGTGCATGCAATAACTGTGTAACAGTATAGTACCAATAATTAGACAAGCAGGGATTCCATTCCCAGTTCTGGCAAATGTGTGTGTGTGTGTGTGTGTGTGTGTGTGTGTGTGTGTGTGTGTGTGTGTGTGTGTGTGTGTGTGTGTGTGTGTACAAGTGTGTACATTTATAGGATGACGTATTTTGAGGACCTTCCCACCCACAACACTTCCCAGTGCCCTACATAAGCAGTCAGTCCCTTTGATGTCATTCCTCTTAGAAGCACCTTTGGGCAGTTGTTAACCCTGTACGTTATGTATAAGGTGTGATAACTGCTTAATACTATAGTACAAATAACTAGATAAGCAGGGGCTCTACTCTCAATTTTGTCAAATGTGTATGTGTGTGTGTGTGTGTGTGTGTGTGTGTGTGTGTGTGTGTGTGTGTGTGTGTGTGTGTGTGTGTGTGTGTGTGTGTGTGTGTGTGTAAGTGTATGGGCAAGAGTTTGTAAGTGTGTATGTTTGTAGGATAAAATATTTTGAGGACTTTCCCACCCACAACACTTCCCAGTGCCCTACTTTAGCAGTCCTGCTGATGTCATTGCCCTTAGAGATACCATTGGACAACACTCAGCTCCATGGCGTGTGTAATAACTATGTAAAAGTATAGTACAGATAACTAGATAGGCAGGGGTTCTACACTCAGGTGTGACAAATGTGTGTGTGTGCGTGTGTGTGTGTGTGTGTGTGTGTGTGTGTGTGTGTGTGTGTGTGTGTGAAGGTGTTTGTGTGTATGTTTGGAGGGTAACGTATTTTGATGCCTTTTCCACCCAGTACATTTCCCATCACCATACTTTACAAGGGCTCTTGATGTAATTACCTTAGACATACCTTGTGACACTGTTAAATCCTATAACCTCCATGGCACATGTGATAACTGTGTAACACTGCAGTGTACCTAAGTAGATAGGTAGAGGTTCTAATCTCAATACTGGCAACTGTGAAATTGTGTGTGTGTGTGTGTGTGTGTGTGTGTGTGTGTGTGTGTGTGTGTGTGTGTGTGAGAGAGAGAGAGAGAGAGAGAGAGAGAGACTCGCACCCTGTGTGTTTGGCTGAGAATCATATCCTCTGGGGGTGTGGGTTATACCATTTTGAGACATGTACCACCCAGTACACGTCCCATTGCTCTACTTTACAAGGACTGCTGATGTCATTCATCCTAGATGTACCTGTATACACTTGTCAGCCTTCTAAGCTCTGTGGAATGTGCGATAACCATGTAATACTATAGTGGAACTAGATAAATAGGAGTTCTAATCTCAATACTGAAACTATAGTAGTGTGTGAAGCTTATCTGCTGTGGCTGTTGTGTGTGTAGGTTATACCATTTTAAGGCATGTTGACCCCCTAACCATGACATAATTTTAAAGACCCTGTTAATGGCATTTGTCTCACATGTACCATGTAACACTATACAGCCCATACCAGTCATCTGTACAGGTGTACATGTGATATCCACATGTTTGCAACCTATATGTTGCCTGTGTCCCTGACAATGAGCATTCCTGTGATATCATTGCTAAAAATGTCACAGTTACCATACTGACACATATGCCAGCATCAGACATCATACCTGACTGGCACATCATGCGGATACAAAGTCTGTCACGCTATCACTTGTGCAGGTATGTAGGAGTAGTAGACAAGACCAATCGCTATGTCTGGTGGGTTATCCCACTATCCGTGAAGGCATATGCAAGATTACCTGTTGTAAGAGAATGTGTATCTTATCCCAAGCATATAATGTATGTGGAGCATGGCATGTGTACGCATACTATAGTACATACAAGTGGATATGTAGTGTTACTAATATGTCTATTGGCAACTGTGTATGTGTTTCCATATGCACAGCCCCTGTGGCTGTCTTCCGTGTGTGTGTGTGATGATTATGCCATGTTGTGTGCCTCTTCCTCCCTGTGAACCCCGCTATTGGTAAACTAGTGTCAGATGTCATCCACCATAGTAGCACAGTTACCCAGTTTCTAACACCAAGCCACTGTGGTGCAATGGCCATATCACTGTGTATTGTACATTAATAGATAGGTAGGTCATCCACTCTGATAAGTGTCACATCCATGTGCAGGTGTGTCTCAATGCATGTCACCATGCAGCAGAGTGTGTGTGTGTGTGTGTGTGTGTGTGTGTGTGTGTGTGTGTGTGTGTGTGTGTGTGTGTGTGTGTGTGTGTGTGTGTGTGTGTGTGTGTGTGTGTGTGTGTGTGTGTGTGTGTGTGTGTGTGTGTGTGTGTGTGTGTGTGTGTGTGTGTGTGTGTGTGAGTGAGATGGCTCTAACATGTTAAGGGCCTCTAAACCCACCATTGCCAATCCTAACAGTCCCTGCAATTGTCACCCACTTCAATAGTAGTAGCAGACACTGCCACACTACAGTACTGCTGTGCTGTGTTATGTATCTAGCACTATCATTTGTAAAACTGTGCAGGTAGGAGCTGTGCTCAGTCCTTCATCAGCTGCCCCATGTGCAGGACTATGACTCTGTGTGCACTACCCACATGAGAGGCCAGACATGCATATGAGACAGCAGACATACATGCTGGTGATTATAAGGTTAGACTAACACAGGCTGACCTGTGTCAGGAATACATAACCCAAACCTGTCATACATAGTACCAGGCAAACCCTCATCAACTACATGACGGTCACGTTTAAGTGACAGAAATGGCAGGGGAAACAAGTGCTGATAGCTGAATCTGTTGCAGTGAATGGCATGGCTAAGCTGGTGAGGGGCCTACTGCCAGTACTCAAGTAACCTTCTCTGTATGTGTGAGCCTGTGGGTCTACAGAACACCCAGGTGACATGCATGCGAGCTAGGTGGCTGTGTCAAAGATATGTATGGAAGGTCACACTGTCTGCCGCAATTGCCCCTCACACACTGTTGCATGTAAAGACACCTGGTAAACATGTACATGTACAGCTGTACCTTGGCTATGAAAAGGTGACTGTGTTACCACTCTGCCTTACCCAACATTGCTACTGTCAGTAGGCCCACAGCCTGCAGACACACAGACATTTAGAACACAACTGCAATACAGTACATGACAAAACAGTCAGTCAGCGGTACTAACAGCAATAGTGTATTATGGCTAACAAGGTATATACACCTTAATGTGTACCCATAACTACTGCCAGCAGACAGCACCCTATACAGCATGACATTGCTACACTGTACCATAGTCACCCTGTGCATCACACCCATATGAGCATGTCTATGCATCGATGGTATGGATAATAGGGTTGTGACACATGTATCATTACATGCATAGGGTGTGGTGCTGGATAGCCAGAGGCCTATGCAGAGTAATATGGCTGACATCATGTGTGTGTGTGTGTGTGTGTGTGTGTGTGTGTGTGTGTGTGTGTGTGTGTGTGTGTGTGTGTCTGGATTGGTGATGTTCAACTGGGCTGTACAGAGGAGCTGTGCATGTCTGCTGGTGACTGGCCTGGGATAGGGATGTGTGAGTGTTCGTCTGCACACCTGCAAGCAATGTGGATGCCCGAGACAGGTCTATGTTGGACGTCTGTGGACCATACATAGCAGATAAATCACCTGTGACCTTATTTGCTTGTGTAGACCAAGGTGACATTGCTTTCAGTGAAGCACCTGTTCCTTCTTGGCTCATCCAGCAATTAATTCCACCTATTATGGTATTTGCGTATTGCTGCTGTCCAACATGGGCATTTACTCTACCTTGAGGGAAATTATGTTGTCCTGTCAGGTATTTCTGAGTCCTTACAGCTATGTAGGTGCCCACATAGTATTGTGGTGTGGTCCTGGACACTGCTGCTAGTTCAAACAAATGGGACGTTGGCTGTACAGCTACTTCTATCTGCTCTGAGGGGATTTTTAGTCATTTGTGTACAGTTAATTCTGTTTGACATGGTAAAGGGGGGTGGGCAGGGGAAATGGTGACCTGAACAGTGATGGCTATGTGGTCAGATAATACCAAGGAGGATGGCACTGTAGGAGTGCTAGAGTGGCAACTCATGTTGTTAAGGACCAGGTACAGGATATTTCCACTTGTCATAGGAGTGTTGACCGGCTGATCCACTGCATTGTCATTGACAAAGCCGAGGAATCTCTGTGCATTCATGTTCAGGTGGCATAGGACATGCAGACTATGGTTGGGTATTTGAAGTCACCCAGGAGCAGGGTAGACAATTGGATCCTGACAGATTGCAGCAGGTCTTAATAGGCATGGCGGGTGTCTGTATTCATGGTTGGAGGCCTGTAGCTAGCTATGATTTGAGTAGTTTTTTTGTCAATTGTTTACTGCACTCGAGATGTGTCCCATGTGTCATAGTGTTTGGCTAGCCTGGAGATGTGTATGTGTATGACAATGTTCAACACTCCACCTCCTGCGGCTTTGCAGGCTTCCATTTGGGGTCTAAACATATGATGCACTGAGTGACCTGGCAATGTTGATGTGTTCTCCACACCTACAAAGCAGGTGTCAGTGACTGCACAAATATCGGCATCCTACAGGGCAAGGTACACTTGCATTGACATGGGTTTCATGGTAAGACACCTAGCTCCTGTTAGACCAAGACATCTGCACAAAAGCACACATCACTGGTGGGCAAAGTCCAGTTAATACTGTCACTTTATGAATCCAGCTGAAAAACACTGGTATACAAAATATACTTCCCTGAGGTGCAGGCCAAAAACACTGGCCTATGGCTGACCAAGTTGGCAGAAGACTGCAAGCTGGGAACAGTCATCAATTCCCACTGTGATGTGGATGTCCTACAACAGGGTCTCACCAAAACAAATGACTTCTGCCAGAAACATGGCCTCAAGCTGAATGCCTGCATATGCATCATCATACCCTTTGGGGAGACTTATGTCCCCACATATTATCACATTAACAACAATGTCCTACATACACAATCAGTAGTGAGGCATTTGGCCACCCATGTTGATAGCAGCTTGAATTCTGACCACCATGTTAATTCCATTGTACAGAAAACTCCATAGATAAGCCAACTCAAAAATAACGTTAATGAAACACAATATTGGTGGAAGGATAGGGCATAAGGCATAACACAGAAATGAAAGATAAGGAATGGTTAAGCTGAGAGTGAAAGCAAAGATAAGAGAATAAGGGCTGGATACCTAAATAAATACTACATGGAAGGATTGGATACCTAAATAAATATTAAATGGAAGCACATGGAAGTATGACAGAAATCTATATGGAGTGAAAGGGTGCAGCTGATGAAACCTAGAAGGGGTATGTTATCCTTTAAAGAGTGCATTTTAAGGGTGCAACATTTTACATAGTTATAATCATGCCCCCTCTACAACTTATTCATGTGCTTACCCAAACCGTAACCATAACTGTAACTCTAAACCTACTCCTTCCCATAGCTGTAACCCTACCCATTATATTACTGTAAACCCTTTAACTGAGAGTATCACTGTCAACACCTGCTCTTGTTTTTTTTTTTTTTGTAGCTGTGGTAAACTGATATAGGAGTTTTTAGAGGGAAATAAATGCTCAGTGTTTTATTATTCCCTCTTGTGACTCATTCAGTGTTTTGTGTTTCTCACTTTTTTGCACTACAATTTGTGATCCTTTCTCTTTTGAGTTTTCTAACTTTTGTGACACAGTCATACACACGCATACATATTCTTAGATATATATATATATATATATATATATATATATATATATATATATATATATATATATATATATATATATATATATATATATGTGTGTGTGTGTGTGTGTGTGTGTGTGTGTGTGTGTGGATCCCCTGCAGACTATCAAAGTTTCAAAACTTTCAAATTCATATGACAAAGACCATATGATCAAAGTTTTGAAACTTTGAAATTTGAACAAAAAAAAAACTTAAAATTTTTTTTTTACGTTTTGCCTCCCACACCTCCCTGCTAATTAACTATATTAACTTCAAGATCACACTACACTGAGGAAAACGGTAAATGTCCCTTTCAGCACCGTATGTCAGTCTCCATTCAAAATGTTTGAAGTTTCAAAACTTCGATCATATGGTCTCACCATATGAATTTTGAAGTTTTGAAATTTCAATAGTCTAAAGGGAATCCATGTATATATATATATATATATATATATATATATATATATATATATATATATATATATATATACAGAGTGTAAAGGTGCATGATTGTCAGGTACTGATGTTATGGGTGTGCAGAACTGTCACTTAAAAATGAACAAGGATACTGCACTGTTGTAGTGACTGAAGGTTCTTTGTGTATGTGTGTGTGTGTGTGTGTGTGTGTGTGTGTGTGTGTGTGTGTGTGTGTGTGTGTGTGTGTGTGTGTGTGTGTGTGTTAATATAATTGTAGCAAGCCATTTGTTATAGTTGCAGCAAGCAGCAATGTGGTGGTGGAGGAAGAACTTTTGTTTTGCTTCATTTTATTTTTTGTTCTGAACTTCAATGAAGATCTTTAGCACGTACTGCTTTTTTTTTTCTTGTGCACCCCAGTGTTTGAGGAACAGCACAAGCTACTATATAGGAGCACCGTGAGCTATTTAACAAGCAAGTGATCCCACTGACATTTAAGAAGGCTCAGTGAGAGAAAGAGAGAGCAGAGGCAAGGAGAACATATTTAGTGTGTTAGAACAATCCATTGCCGTTCTCTTTGAAATGACCAGCTGTACAGGGTGACCAAGAAAAAGGAAGAAATTCTATGCCAAGGGTAAATACCTAAGCTCTTTACAGAGTTAGGAAGGATGCGGAGGCATAGGCACATTTTTGAGGGACATTTGGGTGTGTGCAAACCTAAAGCTAGAATCCTAACCAGATCATACCTGATATGAATCATATGAGAAATAGAGAACTTTTGGGCTTGATGCCCTCACTCCAGAGGATCGGTCCAGGACAGCTTCAAATCCTGTTAATTAAGAGTCCATTAATATCTATACCCATCATAGCCAGTCCCTTTGAAAACATTGTTATGGTGTCACCACTGGAGCTCTTTCACGTTTGTATTCTAACTGCTAATGGGTGTGGCCTAGACCTTTTTAAAAAATGCAGTTATCACCTCACAGTTCAAACAGATGTTCATATTTTTACAGTCATGTGTGTTAACAGAAAATTGTAAATGGCAAGTTATTCAGTGCAAAGTAACCTTTCCAGCTGTTGCATGATTTCAATTAAGCCTCAATAGCCACAGCAAGTATGAATAAATGGCTTACTACATCTCATTAACCATTCAGACAACAGCTTACTACATCTCATTAACCATTCAGACAACAACTTACTACATCTCATTAACCATTCAGACAACAGCTTACTACATCTAATTGACCATTCAGACAACAGCTTACTACATCTCATTAACCATTCAGGCAACACACATACTGACAGCAGGATTTTCCTTAAAACAACTGTGAGTTTTCATATGAGGCTAAGCAGTTCTACCTGTTACTTGATTATTGAGATGTTTAGAGAAATATGAAAATGATTATGATGCAAATAAATAATGCTCAAATAATATTCAACATCTCTTTTTCTGGACTAGACAGAGGCCAATTATCAATACGGTTGTGTTTGCCATTGTGCAAACTTTAAGAAGAAATCTTCTAATATTTGTAAGCAGTAGAATTTCATAATTATTAATGTATATATGGGCATGAAATGTTTGAAGCATTGAAGTGTCTGTAGTACTGTAACTACAGAGAAGGTGGGAGGTGTTACTAGGCTATAATAAGTTTGTCATGTCCTATAATGGGTAGCAATATATTTTTGTCAAATGGGGCAATGCAACAAAACAGCCTTAAGCCATGTCTTCAGAAGGCCATTTCTGAAGCTATAGTAAGGAAGGCAATGCTGATCTTCTCTGAGGGAAGGCATCCCAGAATATATTCTCAAGGTCTGCTGCTACAATTTAATAGAACAGAAAATACTATGTTGAGAATAGTGACAGAAGGGGATAGCAAAGACTAAGGCCAATAATTTAATTAAGGCTATAGTCAATGTTTACTTCCAGCTCAGTCTAGTCTATGCTGCACCAGTCTACACTAACCTTTGTACTAGTCAACAACAAAGACTAAAAAATTCTAACAATAAAATAGCATTATTTGCATCCAATCTCCCTAGCAGAACTCAACACTGCATTGCTGTACATAAAAACAATTGGATGAAATTTCCCATTTATCAAGTCACCCAGCTGAAGGCAGCCCAGTCTATTCTGCATCAATCATCCACATGTCCTTCCCTATTCTCACTGATGAAGTGATGCTATCCCACAGGAGAACTCTGCTCTGAAGACAAATAACTTGCCCACCAGGACAAAGCCTCAAATGTACATGGTGAAGCCTTCTACTCGTGCCATGTGACTAAATTCCAAACCAGATGTAATCTGTCCTCAAACAACCTCATACTCAAAACCGTTTCAAGAAAACTCTCCATGCTCATCTTCTTAACTCTAAGGTCTGCCTATTGTTTTCTTCTTCTGGTTAATTAGTTATTTTATTTTATTTTATTTTATTAAACTGCAGAGATTTTCTTCTCCTCAATAAGTCCAGAAAGTTGCTCTTTCATAACTGTTGATATGAATACTTAACCTCTTCTTCTCTGTAACCTTGATTATGCAGATTAATAATACAAGCCTCTCTTACCCACTTTTATATTCAGTCCTTTGGATTTTTACACATTTCAGTAAGGATCTGGTCAACATTTAGATCCCTTTCTCTTGTACTCCTGTTCCCACCCTTTTACATTAGGTACCCTAACTACCTCTTCTCCGACAATCCCCACACATTTTTGTTTTACTTTTCTTCCTTTAACAACTGCTACTTGTCACATTCACCTAGATATCTGGTTTATAATCAATCTGTAATCACTACATTTTAAATAATTGTCTGTACTCGCAGAAGATCTGCTATAATCCCTTTGTATGTTTTTTCTGTCATTAAATATGTTTTTGGAGCTTTTCTACCAGGCCTCTGCTGAAAAGAGGTCATGACCCAGTCAGACCTTCCCAGGAACAAAATGCAAATAAATAAATTATTGCCATAGCTGCTGTTTTCTATGTATGAGGCTCCTGATGCTTTCAAAAGATTCAGTCTATTTGGGTTCCTTTAAAGCAGATACCCTAGAGAATTACTAGACCTATGTAATGAGACATAAGAAGAGGTGTCAGCTCTCTCAAGAACAGTGTCAGAGCACAAAATCCCCCTGCATGACATGGTAAAGACTGTGATGCCAATACTCTCAGACCATATGCAGAGGAGATAAATAGCCCAGCAGGTTATATACAACATAAATGTTATAAGGTGGGTGTTAGAAAAATATATATATTCACATATGTGCTGCCCAGAAAATATATTTACATACATGCTGCCTAGGAAAATATATATTTACATATATGCTGCTTAGGAAAATGTGTATTCAAACATTTAGATATATATAAGTTGTGTGGTCAGATATATAGAGAAATGTGTGCTTTAGACAGGAATAAATGTGCCCAAATCCATATGAAGAGCAAAGGTTGAAAAATAGTAATGCATTTAATTCTGTTTTACTAGAATAATAGTAGAAATAAACTCGCATATTATTGCTTGAAGCATAAGCTGCAGTGTGATTAGAAACTTGGCCTTGGCAGCTCGGCTGGCTCATTTTGTCAGTAAAGATTATTTTGCAAAGTTAGAAAATAATGAATCTGTGTGCATGTGTATCTTTTCCTGCTTCCACCAGAAGAATGGCCTTGTGCGCACTATCAGAGATAGTGTCCAGCTGGAAAGGGACAAAGAAATGTATTAAAGAGACATTCATCCATTGTATTCGAGCTAATCTAAGAGCCTTGGATTGGCTACATCCTCGGAAGGACATTGTGATTGACCAGGTGCTTTGCAAGGCTGTAATATTCTCATGGGAAAAAGATTTTGAAAAGCACTATCTCAGCACTTTTCATAAGTTACTATGATGTAAAGACCCTGTCACTGACCACGTCAGTGAGGTGGGCAAAAGCTGATTGTAAATGATATAAAATGGCAAACACTGCACAAATAAAGTTAGACAAAATTCTGTACAAGTTTGTGTATGGTTTTTTGCCTCCTAATGTACATTAGAGTATAAGATACTTGAGTTCTCCTGCATTACTGTTTGTTATTGACTGACATTGTTTTTGAATGCCAGATGATTTTTACAGTCTGACTCTAACAAATTTATTTAACATTTTGGTCCTAATCGTGCCGGAATTCCCTTGGTAAGCTGCAGGTCACAGAGTGCATGAGTGGTGATAAATCTACGCAGGAGAAGCTGCCGAAAAAAATGGTTCTTCTTAAAGTGAAAAGACCTCCGACTGAATTGTTGTGTGTAAAGAGGCTGTCCACTTTCTGATCTGTGGCTGAAAAGCGGAAGACTGGGCCCCAAGGAAAAACAGTCAAAGCAGGAGGCTCAGGTAAGAAGAATTTCCCTCTTTGTCTTTGTTTTAGATCAGGGACCAGGTTACACTGTGCTATTGCTAAGGTTTGTGATAGCAGGGAGAGAGAGAGTCAAAGTATTGTATCTTGAGTCATAGATCAGGGAATAACAAAGCAAAGTAAACAGTCATTCTAGACACTACTGTGGATATGGGGAAATAAGATACCACGTGGTACAAGAGAAGGGTTACGTAACAGTCTTTTTAAGACATGGGAAATCAGTGCACTAAGAGATCACGAGATCCGCTAACGAATAATGTAAAGCATATGCAATTGCAGTAAGCAGATAATGTGAGATATTTTGCAAAATGTGTTAACAACTATAAATTTAATAGTAAACTAGATAAACTTTCACTAGTTAAACTCCTTAAACAAGCTTTAATCTGATGCAGGGCGTCAGGCAAAAGAAAAACAGCACCAACTAGGCATACCTCAAGCACATAGGTGGATTGAGGAAGCAAATTGTAAAAAAAAACAGAAGCTTAAAAAATTCTGAAACATTTTTAGACAACAGAGTGAAAGGTCTAACAGACAGAATCTCTAAAAAATGAAAACTTAGAGCAGATTGGACTTGCATTAATTAATGCATACAACAGGAAAATGAGACAGTAGATGGATATTATGCTAGATCATTAAAATGCTTAAAACAACAATTAAAAAATACATTTTTAAAAGGTTGCATTGCCTCTGTTAGTAGTTTTATTACAAGGCATATGATAAATCACTGAACAAGCAGGCTGTAAGCCTTACTTGAGTATGCTAGACGTACTGAAAGACACTTTAATAGTAAAAAGAAAAAAAAAGGCACAAGTCTTCACTGCTGAAGACGAAGCTAAAGTATTTGTATTATAGTCAGGTAAAAAGGGCATCTAGCTAGGGACTATAAACAAAATAAGAAAGCAATGACAGAAGATAAAGGAGATGTGGACTGACTATATGATAGTGATAATAACCAAAAATCATCAGGAAAGGTTAATAAACAAAAAGAAAATGTGAATGTAGTAGAGGGAATAGAGGAAGTACAAACAGATGTAGAGGATAAAAATGAAAATAAAATTTTAAATTTAGCATTGTTGAGCCTGGAGCTCTACCTAGCAAATACAAAACCAGAAGTAACACTTCTGGTGGAGGGAAGAAAGGTCAAATTCCTGTGTGACTCAGGAGCGTCACGGACTTTGATACACCCTCCAAGTTACCAAAACATTCTGAATCACCTGATTATATATTAGTAAAAGCAGCAAATGGACAGCTATACAGGGAACCACTTTCCCATAATATAGCAATAACTGACCCTGTTTCAGGTATGACTCAGAAAAGTAAAATTGTAGTTTCTGCAAAAATATCCAGTAAACTTACTGGGAAGAGACCTTGTGCAGATATTTGGCATAGCAGTAGTTCCTACCATGCAGGGTATGGAAGCACAAAGACAAATGGATGCTCTTGTGGTGTGATCAGAGGGTGAAGCCTATTATTGGTACAGCCAGGACCTAGTTATGATTGGTCCAGGGCAGTAACCAAAGAACTGATAAACGTAGCCATCAGTAAGGTACCCTCCCTTGACACTGATCAGCAGCACTTGTTACATTGTACTCCATACTACTGTAGCACACCAGGACCTAATAAGAATATAAGTAAAAATCCTGCTGACAAATTAATATTACAAACTTTATGCTGGGATACTGAGGGAAACAGTGTAGTAAGCTGTTCATTACCTCAGGAGTTCATGAGATTGTATAAGTCCAATAGACTGCCACATGTCAGCTTGACAAAAAAACAAAAGTGTTAAATGGGCAGACTTAGAAAAAAAAGGTAACAAAATGGGAAAACAGACTGATTTAGAAATGTCAGGACAAGGGATATAAAAACAAAACTAAATTGGTTGACACAGACACATACAGCTGTACACTTGCAATCTAGTAAGGACAGCTGATTAGCATTTTTATTAAAAGAAAAAGAAGAGGCCTTGTGTAAAATTCCAACAACTCTGTGGTCAACAGGCAAGTTAAATGTAGGGCTTATTCAAGCAGCAGGACCAGTTACAATTACCCCAAAGTCAGCTTTTAGACCACAGAAAAGACAATACATTTTGGAAAAGAATGCAAAAGTAAAAATTAAGCCTATAATAAGCAGCATTACTCAAAAGGAGTACTGGTAGAATCTCCTGATTCACCATGTGATACACCCCTATTTCCTGTTAAAAAGCAAACGGGGAATGGCAGATGGTACAAGATTTATAAGCTGTAAATAATGCAGTAATACCTAGAGCACCCACGGTGCCAGACCCACATACCTTGTTAAATGATTTAAAGCCACAACAGAAGTATTTTACTGTGGTAGATATAAGCAATGCTTTCTTTTCAATACCTATACATCCTGATAGTCAATATTGGTTTGCATTTACATTTCAGGGTAAAAGGTATACATATACTGACTACCACAGGGATATTGTGAGAGCCCAATAATATTTGCACAAAAAATGGCTAGCAACCTGGCAGGGTCTACCCCACCAGAAAGTAGTCAAATTTTACTTTATGTAAATGACATCTTGCTAGCAGCACCCAGCAGCAGTGCAGGGTGAATACAGTAGCATTGTTAAAATTTTTAGTAATACAAGGACACAAAGTAAACAAGAGTAAGTTACAAACTTTGGGAAAAAAACACAGGTTAGATACCTGGGATATGTGATATTCAATAAAGGTAAAATACTAGATAGTGGAAAAAAAAAGAGAAAAAAAAAACAGCAATTTTGCAAGCACCCAAACCAACAACTAAAAAGAAATAATGTCTTTCTTAGGTACAACTAATTTTTGTTAAAGCTGGGTACCAAATTATTTTACGATGGAAAACAAAAGCAGAAATGGCTTTCTGCAGGTTGAAGCAGTTAATAGCTTCTTCATTAGTTTTAGGACTTCCAAGTTATCACAAACGTTTTTTTTTAGACCATAGATTGTAAGCAATGGTACATGACATCAGTATTAAAGCAACAACATGGGGATAAGCAATGCCCCATAAGCTTACTATTCATCACAGTTAGACCCAGTGGTGCAATCTTTGCCTCACTGTGTACAAGCAGTAGTTGCAGCAGCAATGGCAGTGCAGACTTCAGCCTCAGTGGTGTTATTCCACCCTCTCACATTAAAAATGCCTCATGCAGTTGCAATAATTCTGCTACAAAAAAAAAGTTGCATACCTTTCTCCTGCTAGACATCTTTCATGTATGACCATACTGCTGAGTCAACCTCATATAAACAGTTAGCTTTACCTAGACAAGATCTTACAGATATGCCCTTGGATAATACTGAGGTGACATATTACGTAAATGGCTCATGCAGAAGGGGTCCTACAGAAAAAAATCTGGTGGGGTATGCAGTAGTTACAGACACTAAAAATTTAAAAGCACAAACTTTGCCACACAACTTGTATGCTCAAGCAGCAGAACTGGTAGTTTTGACAGGAGCATGTATTTTAGTAAAAGGCAAAAAAAGTAAACATATATACTGATAATCAGTATGCTTTTTCTACAGTGCATGTGTTTGCACAACAATAAAGAAAATAGAGGGATGATTACATCCAGTAAAAAACCTATTAATCATGCACAATTTATTTTGGAGCTATTAAAATCTATTCAGTTGCCTACCAAAGTAGCTATTTGTAAATGTGTAGCTCATACAAAACAACAGGATAAGATTTCAAAAGGTAATGCACGAGCTGATGCAGCTGCAAAGCAAGCAGCCTCAGACTCAGAAACTTTATTTTTAAATGAAAAATTACAACCCTTTGAGATTTTAGATTTAGACATGTTAAAAACAATGCAAATGCTTACTACAAAAGCAGAAAAACAAAACTGGGTAAAACAAGGTGCAATTTTTGAGAATGGACTGTACATTTCCAAAGGAAAAAACAATATTACCGTCTAATTTATTTAGATATGTAGCTTTGTTGAGCCATGGGCAGAGCCATGTCTCAACAGGGGATGGTACAGTTAGTAAATAAAATATTCCAAACATATGGATACATAAATTATACAATAAAATTTTGTGCAGCTTGTCATACTTGTAACAAGCACCATGCACAAGGAGCATTTAAAACAAGCAAGGAGTTTCCTACACCACCACATCCATTCCATACTATTTGTATGGACTTCATAGAGTTGAATAAATGTGAAGGAAAGAAATACTGTTTAGTGATCATAGATATGTTTTCAAAATGGGTAGAAGCTTTTCCAACCAGGAATCGAATGCAGCAATAGTGGCAAAGGCCCTAGTAAAGGAAATAATTCCTAGATTTGGCATACCGGAAAGAATCTATAGTGGCAATGGGACACATTTTGTCAATCAGACAATTCAACAACTTGGGAGATTTTTTGGGATTTCCTTAAGGAATCACTGTGCTTACCACCCACAGTCAGCAGGACTGGTGGAGAGGTACAATGGGATTTTAAAAACAAGTTAAGAAAGTTGATGAGTAAGACTCAGAAGAATTGGATTTGCTGTTTACCTCTAGCATTGCTGAGCATGAAAACAGTAACAAATGTAAAGGGTTTGATCCCCTTTAAAGTAGTATTTGGAAGGGCATATTATGTGCCTCAGTAAAAGCTCTCATGCCTGCAGAGCTGGAGGCTGACAGTTCACTAGCTAATTATATAAAGAAACTGTTTATAAATAAATCTGTTTTGCAGTTTAACTCTTTTCAGACAAAAGAACTTTCAGCTGAATAAAAACTTTGTGACTGATACACAAGGGCAAAATGGCCAAGAGTAAAGAAAACAAAAAGCAGAGCAACCCAAGAACTATTGCATAATTATTTTGTTAACTGTGCATTTGTTAACTATAAGTGTGACAATTTTTCTCTTATTGTGGTTTTTCCCTGCACTCAACCACACAAGTGAAAGTGAGAAGACGTGATGAACTGTTTATAGACTGGCATCCAAACTTTAACACATACCTGGCCATGAAGCAAGTGTATACAGAGACCATAAACTTTTCAAATTGCTGGGTTTGTACAGCTATACCAACAGCATATAAAAGACTGTAATGTCCACTGTCCCTCTGGGGATAAAATGAGACTTTGGAAAGTTTTTTTTATACAGAAACTGTGAGATCACAGGACAAAATTGCTTTATCTTTACCTGTCACACAAAAAGGAGTTGTATGTTTCTACAAAAGTAATACCCTCCAGGTGGGCTGGAGTAATGGTAATATAACAATGTCTTATAAATGTTACATTAAAGTCAAAAGTGGGGGTACTGTTTGTAATACTAACCATGATTCATATCTGAGTTCAATGAAAACTACATTAAATGCAGTATGTGACAATCCAGTCTTAACTAAGCAATTGTCTATTAACAATACAATAATGTTTCATGCAGGGATAACACGTATCAGTACCATTGTAATGATTTTATTTGTTGGAAAAAGGCATATAAATCGTTACCTGAGAATTGGTCCGCAGTTGTTTTTGGGTTATCTGGTTTCAGCAATAAGACATACTGCAGAATTACCTTTGGGTAAAATACGAAACGTAAGGAAAACAGCTCGAGAATCTGAAGGTCCAGTGAAAAAAAACCTGTGAATCCAGTTGGTAAAATCGAAGCTGGTTGAAAAGGTCATAATTCAGTGAAAGACAAAAGTAAATTGACTCATATGAACTTGGGCAACAGTGTTATATCCAGGGCAGGAATACCACCAGCCTATGGAGCAGTCAAATCGATCTGGGAGCTGAGAAAGCTGTCAAGAAGTCATGAGCAATGCAACTTTTTCCACCCTAGAATTGGTGACTAATAAACTGAATGCAATAAAAACTGTTGTGCTACAAAATCGAATGGCTCTTTACTTCACCCTAGCGGCAAGAGGTGGTACACAAAGAAAAATGCTGTGCATTCCAGACAACCAACATGAAATCAATGACCACCTAGAGGTAATTCAGCAAGTATCAGCAATGACTAAACCAGGCCCAAACCCACTGATGGACTTTTTCCAGAATCTGTTTGGGGGGGGTGGGGTTCCATCCTATTAAACATTTAATTGCTATTTGTGTGGGTATACTCCTAATAGGAGCATGTGTTTACTGTGAAATTCCTGCATGAAAAGATTAATCAAAAATTTGTTGATATATCTGCTACTAAAACTTTTAAAGTGTTGAAATTAAAAGATTAATTTCAAATGATGCTTTTCTGAAATATAAAACCAATGACTAACTTAGCTGAAAGTCCTTGAAAGGAAAAGGCTAAGGAATGAAATGATACTGTTTATGTTTCAAATAGAATGAAATGCATTAACAGGAGGGAGAATGTTAGAAAAATATATATATTCACATATGTGCTGCCCAGAAAATATATTTACATACATGCTGCCTAGGAAAATATATATTTACATATATGCTGCTTAGGAAAATGTGTATTCAAACATTCAGATATATATAAGTTGTGTGGTCAGATATATAGAGAAATGTGTGCTTTAGACAGGAATAAATGTGCCCAAATCCATATGAAGAGCAAAGGTTGAAAAATAGTAATGCATTTAATTCTGTTTTACTAGAATAATAGTAGAAATAAACTCGCATATTATTGCTTGAAGCATAAGCTGCAGTGTGATTAGAAACTTGGCCTTGGCAGCTCGCTGGCTCATTTCTGTCAGTAAAGATTATTTTGCAAAGTTAGAAAATAATGAATCTGTGTGCATGTGTATCTTTTCCTGCTTCCAGCAGAAGAATGGTTTGTGCGCACTATCAGAGATAGTGTCCAGCTGGAAAGGGACAAAGAAATGTATTAAAGAGACATTCATCCATTGTATTCGAGCTAATCTAAGAGCCTTGATTGGCTACATCCTCGGAAGGACATTGTGATTGACCAGGTGCTTTGCAAGGCTGTAATATTCTCATGGGAAAAGATTTTTGAAAAGCACTATCTCAGCACTTTTTCATAAGTTACTATGATGTAAAGACCCTGTCACTGACCACGTCAGTGAGGTGGGCAAAAGCTGATTGTAAATGATATAAAATGGCAAACACTGCACAAATAAAGTTAGACAAAATTCTGTACAAGTTTGTGTATGGTTTTTTGCCTCCTAATGTACATTAGAGTATAAGATACTTGAGTTCTCCTGCATTACTGTTTGTTATTGACTGGCATTGTTTTTGAATGCCAGATGATTTTTACAGTCTGACTCTAACAAATTTATTTAACAGTGGGAGTTCTGTGTTAGAGACCTGGTGCTGATAGTCATACTTAGGCCAAAGACAAATTTCTAGCTAAGTGCAAGGTTCCTTTGTGGTCAGAAAAAGGAACCAAAGTCAGTTACTATGAATATCACTGCAGTGTCTACCATTTGTGTCAATGAAGCATCATATAGGCAGGGTGGTCAGGGTGGCAAATATGCAGGAGCAATATCATAATTTGCATGCCTTATCCTTCAGTATATCAGAAGAACAGCCATCCCATTGCAATAAACATTCTGCTGAGTGACACTTGGTACTGCTGTCCTCTGTTATAGCCTTGCGTCCAAGCATGCCAGGACCCTACATTACTCCTTCTTGATATTTTCCTTCCATTATGCTTCATCTTCTTTTTTATGTTAGGTGCCCTGCCCTTCTCATCATCATCATGTGTCCAACATCTGTATTTATGTGCCATTCACTTTTCTACACACCTTATGTGGGCACACCATGCTTGTCTATCTGTCTCTGTGTTCTATATTTGTCAGTCTGCCCCTGTTACCTACCCTTTATTCTCTATCCATAGCCATTATTCAATGCCCTCCACAAGTAAGCTTGTTTGTATAACATACAAAAGAGATTATTTCCAAAGGAAAAAAAAAACACCCTTCCTTCTCCCACCCTTCATACCTTATATTTACCCTTCTGTGTTCCCATTACTTGCTATTTTCACATTTCTAGCTCCCCATTTTCTCACCATTTATATGATAAGCAAAGATGTTTCTTTGCTGTGCAGACCCCCACATTGATATAAGTTTACCACTTACACCACCTTACCAAAGTGTGCTAAACCTTACCCTAATCATGGCCTGCACCAAATCTAACCCTGCAACTCATCATAGAAACACACTTTCTGTAATACTACCATGAAACATGACATTCAGTGACACTTCAAACACTATAAGCATCAACACACATACACAACAATAAATCTGTCCCCTTACCTATTCCTAATTCTAATCCTAATCTGGAAACACTCTCATATACAATTACCTTTCACTCACATACACACATATAACAAACAAAATCAGGAACACAACACTAAACCTTTCTTATACTGTACCCCTTACTTTAACCATAGCCACCAATCACTTGCACACACATTTGCACCTACAAATTCTGAATGTTTCAAAAATCTCACAATCCTAGCATACAGTTACAGACAAATCACTTACCATATATAACTTCCTCTTTCCAACATCGCACGCACAGGAGAAAACATCCAGTCAACCAAACATTCACTTGATGTAATTACTACACATTACAACTGCCAATAAAATGATGTGTCAACAATGTGAGAGTAAGGCTGTCACTAATGATATGCCACCAGACTTAAATACTCCAAAAGTGTTACAAATGAACTTTAGCTGTTCCCAAAAACTCCCATTAAAGTCTTGTTAAAGATACATGTTTTTTTGTCAATGGAAAAGAACCTCTGTGACTTGAGATGCATTCATAAAAATGTGGATGATAAACTGATTTTATTAAACGAAATGCATCAAACAGTCAAGCAAATGAATGCATTAAAATGGTTAAGGCCATGCATTTCAAGATTTTTGTTCTGCAAGTAGAATAAAATGAATAAGAGTGCTATTTGTTGCAACTAATAGCTAAATCAATTAGACTAATGGGAAAGTACAATGAAACACCCTCGAATGTAAGAAAAAGAATAATTCACCATAAAAGTAAAAGCAGCAACAAGGAAAATGAAGTCATAAAAATGCAGGAGCTAATCAGGTTCAGTCTGTATGCATTATCCATAACATTCCTTCGTCACATTTAGTAAAAAAACATTTTCTTATAGCCTACAGATGTTCTGTATTTTATACCCTGCACAGGGCACTACAGTGCTACTGCTCATGTTTTACTTAAAAAGAAAGATTATTTATTTGTAGTGAGTTTGTATGCACAGTCTAGACTACACAAGAATTACAATGCCCTGTTAAAAAATATATATATATATATTTTTAAATATAGCAACTGCTTGTTACAATATAGCAAACAGTTGCAACAATTCAGACCACACACAGAAAGCTACAACACTCAGATTTGACCACAAATGCAATACTGGCTTTTAAAAGCCAGCATTGCACTAAAGATCAGTAAGGATCAGGATGATGGATAGGATAGTCAATCACGCTCCTTAACACTTTGTTGCCAGGGCAGTTGCACCTTTGTCCCAACCTAGCTACATAACTGCATATGTCTAAAATAAATGGAGCGAAACAAGAAAAAAGTTACAATGGAAACCACAGCTTCTACTTGTCCATAGTCTGACCACGTTAGATGTATTATAATTAAATGGACAAAATGCACCTACTTCAAAGTAACAAAAACACTGCATTAGCCAACCCATGAGGGAATTGAAACCACAGCTATCACCACATGCAGTCCAGAAGGAGAAGGTTTAATGTGTGTTGCCATGTCTTCAGGTACACTAATGCCTCCATTCAAACACACAGTGATGTTATCTGTGACTGAAATTTTCAAATGCAAAAAATGCAGTTGAGTTGTACCTTTCACTTATTACATTTCCTACAGACAAACGAGCAATAAACATCACACCATAAGTATCAAACACAACAAACAATCATAGGGGAAGTGGGAAGAACCCACAACCATCATTATATGTAAACTAAAATTGGGAGCTACTTGAAAAAACAAATGGCACCTTTAGTCAGACCCACAGTAATGTTGTATGTCAGGCACATGAACAGCTAAAGTGAAAGCTTGTAGATGATACAAATATTTACATGACAATGCTGTAGGTACATTATTCAGAATGGCAACAAACACCAACATAAAATTGCTAGCAATAGAGAAGTAGATAACTAAGGATGTGAGTCAACCACACAACCATCAGCCTGTACAACTGTGAAGTCAAAACCTCGATGTCTTGAGGCACTTGTATAGGTAAACGTGGAGTAATGTCATCATACCAGGCATATTGAGAAAGTGAATGTGAGGGAGAAATGTACCAATGACATTTAAAAATGCTAACAATTATATAAAAATAAACTACAAATTAAAATAAAAATAAATAAACACAACAGTTCTTCACTAACCTAATGTTTATCCTGCTGGTATCTCTGCAGTAACTCTTCCAGGGAATATTAATGATATCAAAATAGTCGATCAAGGAGGGCTGAGTGCACTGGCATCATAAGACAATCTTAGCAATGCCTTAACATGCTAAGCCTGTTATTTAGTTCAACAAGAGTATGTATGCATACACATAAATATCACAGCAGCCATTTCTACTGCTACCTGTCAACTGATAAACTTAGCACAGGAGTGCCAATTCTGAGTAAAACAAGTACTGTGTCAGACAACAGCTATCAGCAATACTCACTGATCAGACTGTTAATGTTGCAAATTCTACTGTATGTAACAGGTCGACTCACCATGACACTTTCTGAGATGCTTTATCCTTCTGCTATGCAAATGCACATTCTCTATAACAGATTCAGGGTTTCTGTGGAGAGAAATGAGAGTATATTAGAAATACAGATGTTCACATTGTTAGGTTGTATGTTGAAGTAAGACAAGGGTTACCTACACCATATAGGTGGGGGCTGACTTCCAAAATTAGCCACCCATCATCCCAGGAGGTCTTGATGATGCCTGTTTAGGTCACTATAGTGGTGAATATATTGCTCCCCAATGCAGGGGATCCCAAACTGCTCCAGGTTTCAGCCTAGTTCTGATAACCTCTAAAGCCTTCCTATAGGAGCCTCTGGTCTTTGTCCTGGTGTAGCAGGTGGAGGAAAATCTTTCCTTACTCCACATACCACCTTTGAGCTCTTAATGCAGCACTGCCCTCTCCCTAAGTTGTTATTTCTCATAATATAAGAAACCAAGGAGAAAAATGGTAGATACTTCACAGACAAATCATATTTGAGTACCAAATATGACTTAATGGTGAGTGGCTCATTTGTATGAGCAGTTGTGGGAAAGCCTAATATATGTAATGTTTGACCATAGATGTGTGAAACTCAGCAGTTTAGTATCTGTTTCTATGCTAGTAGTAAACTATGCATTATAGTGACTCCAATTCCATTATGTGGTATATGGAATTACAGATATCCCCTTGGAGTCAAAAGCTGAAACACACATATGCAGTGCTGCCCACAGGTGACCAGATATGTGCAGGATTCTGCATCCACCTTAATGCAGAGTGTACCAATCCGATCAATGCAAATTTTGAGGTATTCCGAAACAATACTGTGTTGAGGCATCAGTTGCATAAACTCTGCATCCAGCCACCTGAATTTGCATGATGCAAACACAAAAGAATGCATAAAGCACTATTGTGTCACACTGTTACTGTGCTGATTGCCATGGGACCTCAATCCGCCTACCCCACCCCAACCAAGATGTTCACCGCCTCATGTGTCCTTCACCAACCCTGTCTTAAGTCTTGTATTTCTTGTTTGTCTTATTTGTCCACAAATTCTTCTTCACCTTCCCAGCTTGCTTATGTCCCTTCCCCAACAGTCCACTCTCTCCTTAAATAAAAAAAAAAAAAAAAAAAAAGGTACCTGTACCCTCCAATAAATGTCATCCCATACATAGCTCTCCATTTAGTTCATGTGTCTACTTGACACACTTAGTTTGATCCAATTGGCTTCATAGCTCAGTTATGTTGTTGTCACCCCTCTCTCTGGAGGTGAGAGTTCAAATTCAGCTAAGAATCTGTACATGTGCCCAGTTGTTACTGTTGAAGAAATGGATAACGATGGTTCTTACCTACATCCTTTCTGCACATTCCTGGCTTCCTTTCACTTTGTTTTACCCCCTGCTTGCTCCTCTTTTCACCACTTTCCTATCTTCCTTATTTCTTTCCTTTAAAAAAACATTGCTTGATGCTGCGTGATGCGCAGCATTGTTAAGCAATGGTAAGCAGCAGTAATATCAGTTAATGTATGCAGAATTATCATACACACTTTTAAAAATTATGCTGACAGCATATTTCAAACCCAGAACCATATGACTTCATCAACTATGCATTAACCAATCCAGCCACAGAGTCAGTTAATTAGAAGTTGTATTGTAAATAAGCAATACTAATTGTCACATATTCACAGTAAAGCATGTTTGCTGAGTATTGCTGCACATTGCACAGCAGCGTTCAGTAAGGCTAATAAAATATTAATTAAATAATAGGAATATACCTGTCAACTTGGTAGAGCAATACATCTGGATAAAGCTATACACAATGGGAGGAAAAAAAGGGGTCATCACTAAAATGACATGTTGTAAATATTGCTCTTACAAACTTAGACACATGCTAGAATAACAGGATTTTCATATATATTGATAGATGTACTTAAGTAGCAAGTGTATGCAATAGCACTTTATAGTGTAATTATCTATACTATGTGCAAAATACACCTGCAAACAACTGACTCTGTAGCACTATTTGTTAAATGCATTGATTATTTTTTTATGCATCTGAAGAAGTTTATCTAAATTAAATGAAAAGCGCTTTATGCACTTTAATAAACAGTTGGTTTTACTCGCTTACCACTCCTATGCCATTTTTGGTTGAAGAAGTTTATTTTTTTATGTTTACGTGATCTGGTCCAATGCATTGATGGTATTTTGTTTTGGTTTAGATGGTACTGGGTTCAATTACAGGAGTGTCTATCGTCATATACTTACATGTGTACATCAGGATCATAAATTGTGATATTTTTGAATCTGTGTCAACAGCTGTACATGCACTCAATGCAGTACTGATGAAATGCCTGCTGCTAGATTGTACTGGTATGCAATAAAAGTTAAAAAACGCCTTTCTACCATTGCTTCAAGATGTCCAGCATCATCCACCGTCGCACAATGTTTCTTTAAGGAAAAGAAATGAGGAAGATAGGAAATTGGTGAAATTGGGAACAAGCAGGGGGAAAAACAAAGTGCAAAGAAAAAGGAAGGCAGGAATCTGTAGGAAGGTTGTAGGTAAGAACGATAGCGATCCATTTTTTAACAGTAACAACTGAACACATGTACAGATTCATAGCTGAATTTGGATTGTCCCTTCCAGAGAGAGGGGTGAATTACAACATAATTGCATTATAAAGACAACTGGACCAAATTAAGTGTGTCAAGTAGGCACATGTGCGAAATGGAGAGCTATGTATGAGACAACTTCCTTTTTTTGGGGGGGTACCTTTTTCTTGTTTTTTTAAAGGTGAGAGTGGAATGTTGTGGAAGGGACATTAGGAAGTTCATAGGTTCATAGGTTCATAGGCTGGTACTATGCTAACTGCCTTTGCAGGCCATTTTAAGCCTAGCCACTTACCCCATGTGAGAAGTCTGGGACAGGAAGCAAGATGGGAAGGTGAGGAAGCATTTGCAGACAGACAAGTCATACAAAACAAGAGACAGGTTTGGTGAAGAACACAAGAGAGGGTGAACACCTTTTTGGGGTGTTTGGGGGTGGAAGAGGGGTGGTTACAAGCATATGGACATCATGTTTGGTGATAGTGAGAATCGAGTCCTCACCCACTGAACTGTCATCACTGCCACCTCACTGCACTGATGGCTGCAGTGTCTGATGTCTGCGTGTCCTTATGTTAGTCAGGACGGTGATGGAGAGCAGTGTTTCCACTTGGAGTAAGCATACACCGATTGTGTGGCACACTGTCCTGTGCACCAGACCTGGCAGTTCAGCTTGAGTGACAAAACCACCCCCTCTGCCTCTGCTGTCATAGGAAAACAGATGCCTATACTCTGAGGCAGAAGTACTTGTGGGTCCAGGTAGGGAAGGGGCATCAGGGTTTCCACCAAGCAGTAGTCCAGAATTGCTGGCCCTTGGTGCCATAGCCAGTGGAGGCAGTGGAAGTGGACCACAGGGAACTGTCCTACCCTGCTATGATGTAGCAATAAGATAAATGCAATTAATATTCCATAATAAAATAAAACATAACACAAAATAATGGACAGAATAATATTAAATACCATGTAAACATATAAAAATTAATATAAAAATTTAAAATAATATAATTACAAATACAATGATTAATAAAAATGGAAATGCATTTAACAGAAACAAAATAGAAATGTATACATAATAAAGAAAACATAGGTAATAAAAATAATCATACTGAAAAATATGGTTATATACAGAATACAATAATAATAATAGTACAAATAATAAGAACAAATAAGAAATACATACCAAAACAAATGAAGAGAAGGGGTGGGGTGAGAGAAAAAAGAAATAACATTAGAAACCGCATAGATAATATACAAAACTTTCTACAAATAATTTACAGTATTCTGTTACATTTTACTTTTAACAATACCAAATGCTAATAAATACCTTTATTAATTTGAATACTATCCTGTTGGTAACACTGATACACTATAGTTCAGATCATATTGTATCCTGCAATCATTCATGGGGCCGTATATTCCACATCGACATGTTCCATGTAAACTGATTACGTTTGACAGCAAACCATACGAGACACAGCTATAGAGGTCTGCAGTTCTACTGCTATCATTATGAATACGTAACACTACTGTACTGTTTTTGATGACAGCCTAAAACAGCATTGCAGAGAGTTGATTTTAAATATGGGAAGTGTGGTATTCCAACATACAAGCAGTGAGTAATGTAATAATATACTATTCATTTGGAGTAAAGCATAATGACAGCACTCTTTCCTTTTGTACTTTATAGATTCAGGTTCAGTGTTATAATGATAATCTGCAGCATGTTCTTGTTGTCTCTGGTTTATAGGTCATACTTTACATTACAATACTGATGCCAACTTAAAAAAGTACTGCATACTTTGGAAGTTTGGTTTTCTAAATTACAACCACTGTCTACTCTGTAATATTGTACTGTTATTTTAACTAACATACTAATGCTTACAAGTGTTTGCTCTACAATGGACAAATGCATACTCAATGTGATGAGTGCTTACCACAATAAAGTCTATTTACTCCTAATGCTAAAATAACAGTACAGTTTGGAAGAATACATACCACTTGCATCTCACATCCTTCTTAGTCTTTCATCATAGGTACGCACATTCAGTGATTGATCCGCATTAGCTGTGTGAAAAACAGAACACAACATAATACCATTAAGAATACCAATAATGAACAAATGCAGCTGTAACCTCCCACAGGTAGTGCCTGTAAGTGATACCTACACATCTGTGGAGTGCCATCTGTCCTGCATTCCTGAATCCAATGGCCAAGGGTATCCCTATTCCTCATCCTGAGGTCTCAAAAGTGATTCCTACATTGTTTGCCAGTGCAGGGGATACCCGTAACACTGGAGAAATCCCACGCCAAACTAATCCATGCATCCAATTTGTAATCTGATCCATGATAGTGCTCCTGCAACAGCCGGGGACCATACTCATTCACTAGGAGTCTAACAAAAACTTTAGACTCCTGTGCACCCCACCTTTGAGGCCAAAATCTAAGAAACTCTCTCTGAACACCAGCCATGTCCCATGCAGATGAAAACCAATGTATAATGACTTTTCACACCAATTCCCATTATGAATGATACCGAGAGTGCAAACTTTTTGTTTTTACAACATTTGAAAATGGTTTGGATAGCTTAGAATCACGCAAACAAGTTGCTCACATTTCCACAGTGGGAAACAATAATGTGAAGTTCACTAATTTTAATGTGTTATCCATTACGAAACTGGTTAGGATATAAGAAATACTAGGTCAACTGCAATAACTTAGGATGACTATAATGTGAAGTGGGACACCTTTGAAAAAAGACAGATGCTGCATTAGAACCATGGACTTTATCCATGGTAGTCCTATACTCTCAACTGTTGCCAGTAGAAGGATTAAATAATACATGTTCATAGGTTCATAGGTTCATACTAGGCTATCTGCCCTGGGGCATTTATAAGCTTTGATTTGAGTTTGCTGTGCCCTTTTTAAGGTTAGTTTACTGTGCCTCTGTCTAGTAGTGACACAGAAGTAATCATCCACTCATCAAGATTCGTCTTGAAGAGAGTCAATGAGGTGCTCTGCCTAACATGGACTGGGATTCTATTCAGCCTCTGGGTTATGAATCTGTCCCTCCAGCATGTTCTATTTATTTCTGTGCTGAGGTTCAAGTCCCTCAAAGGATTTAGATTTACTGAGGTGGAGCATGTCCATTAATTCTGGGTTGGACATTGCTTTGTATGTCAGGCATAGATCACTATGCAACTGAGTAGAGCTGGAGTTTTCAGCATATGGGATCTGTTTGAGTCCCTCAATCCTCTTTGTGAGGTACTTTTGGGGTCTTCTCTGCTTGCAGTGTCAGGGGTAAGGTACATCCCAAAGGGGCATTGTATTCTATGATGGGCCTGATGAGGGATGAATAATCACTTGATCTAGATGTGAATCCTTTCATGATAAGGTGGGCTATGTAGAAGGTCTTTCTAACCACTTTGTCAATGTGGTTGTCAAAGGAGAGATTGCTATCAACTTGGGTCCCCAGGTCCCTAATTACTTCTTCCACCAAAGTAATGGGGTTTACCACCTATGTGGTAATTTGTGGGCACTTTGTTTTTGCCAAAGGGTATGACTATACACTTTTTGGCATTTAGCTTTAGGCCATGGCTCTGGCACCAGTTATCCGTCTCTGTGAGACCTTTTTGGAGGATGTTCATGTCAGCTGGAGAGTCAATTATGGCGCCCAGTTTGCAGTCATCTGCGAACTTGGTAAGCCATAGTCCTCCTGTGTTGGCCTGTACAACAAGAGAGGTCCCAGGACAGAGCCTTGTGGGACACCACTTGTAACTGGTTTCAAGTCTGACATGGCTCTGGCAATTCTGACTCTGTGGGTTCTGTCTTTGAGCCAGTTAGCAACACATCTTGTGACATAGGGGTTTATATTTAAGCTGGATAGCTTATCTATGATGCCCGAGTGGGGTATTGTGTCAAATGCCTTAGGTCCAGATAGGCTGTGTGGACTACCTTCCCTTCATCTATGGCCTTGGTGACTGTTTGAAAATGTTGACCAGGTTCAAGAGGCAGGATCTGGATCTAGTTTCTATAGGTCCCCAATGTCTTTGTTTATGAGTTCCATGATGATCCTCTCCATGGCCTTGCAGATAAGGCTATAGTTACCAGGGTCCGTTGAGGCACCACCTTTGTGGAGTGGGACCACTGTTGCTCTACACCATTCTTTGGGTAGATATCCTGTAGTGAGGCTAAGATTGTACAGCAGTTTTAAGTGAGGGTTTAGTTCTTCTTGGAGTTCATGTAGGGGACAAACCGGGACACCGTCTGGTCCCATTGAAGCAGTGTTTTTGCTTCACCTGAGCATCTGAGATGTTAGGGAGGCTGCACTCTGCTGGGATAGATATTTGCTCTTTAGTTTGCACTGAACCTGTCTGCCAGGATGTTGGCAATGTCTGTGGGTTCAGTGTATTTTTTGTCATTTAGAATCAACTCTGAACATATCTGGGAGTTGCATCCCAGGTTCCTAACATAGCTAAAGAAAGCCTTGTGATTGTCTTTAGTGTCCTGAGCAATTTTTTCTCGAAGCTGGCCTTGGAGGATTTTATGAGGGATCGTAATTTTGAGATGCCTTCTATCATGTAGTAGCTTCCTCCTTCTGTTGTACAACTTATTTATGGCTGGGGTCCACCAGACTGGGGTCTTGGTTTTGTTTGGGATAGCATGATCCATGCATTCCTGGAGGTGTCCATAGAATATATCCAGTGAAATTAATTTATGGTCTGATCTTACCAATGAGGGGTATACTTCTGGTGTGGAGCATAGGGTCCCCATGTTGGTGATGATCAGGTCAAGTATGTTTTCCCCTCTTGTGGGAGTTGTGACTAGTTGTTCCATGGCATTTGAGTTTATAAATTCCAGGAACCTTTGGGCTAGGGTGTTGGGGCTTGAGTAATGCTCCCAGTCTATGTTTGGGTAGTTGAAGTCACCCAATATAATGGTGTTTGGAGAGATCTTCATGTTCTCCAATGTTTTCAGGAAAGCCGAGTGGGATTCCTGATTTTGAGACAGTGGTCTGTAGCATGCTATAAACTGAAAGGCAGTTTTGCCCAATGTTAGTTGCGCATGGATGGTTTCTGATGCTTCGTGCAACGCCACTAACCTGGAAGTGTGGGTATCCTTGATAAATATGGATACGTGGTTTAGTCTGAGTTTTGGGGCCAAAAAGCATGATATGAGGTATAACCTGGTAGTGCTGGGGTGCTCTCTGGAGCCTTGAACCAGGTTTCTGTCACCGATGTTCTCCAAGAGCTTCAAGTGCATGCATTTTGAGGTTTAGACTTTTACCCTTAGTTTCTTGTTCTTTGTGTTTTCTATGCAGGTGGGTTTGTCTTTTGAGCCTTGCCTAAAAAAGGCACTATAGGGGTGGCAAGAGCCTTTGCCAGTGTCCGGAATCCCAGGGGTGACAGGTGCAAGCCATCCCTAGCGAAGCAACATGGCTTGTCGAGCATGTCATCCCAGGCTGACAGGCACTGGATCCCCTTTGAATGATACCAAAATTTTAGCCAATTGTTAAAATTGATCATTTTGTCTTTATACTGCGGCATCATTCTAGGTGCGGGTAAGATGCTGCTCAAGGTCAGGGTCATACCGGCCTGGGCTACATGATCGGAGAGCTCCTCTGTGTCTCTTTTCATACTCAGGTCATTCACACCAGCATGTACTATGACAGAGTCATATTTGTACTTACTTTGGAGTGACTTGAGAGCTTGCGTATGTGGGCGGATCACAGGCAGCTCACTGTGACCTTCTCCTTGTTCAGCCTGGTGAGGGGGACGTCAGTGTGTCTGACTATAGAATCACCTATTACAAGTGTATCAAGTGTGTTATTCAGCCTTAAGGGCTGTGACTGTTTGGCACACTGACTTTGTGAGCTATGAGTTGCACATGTTTTTCTGTGGGATAGCGTTTGCTTGCATGTCTGCTTTGGAGGTCTCTGCTGCTTAGGTAGATTTTTAATTAGAGCCTCCGAGTATGTTTTTGTGTGTTTATGTGTTTGGTTTGCTGTTGTGGTAGGACTATGTGAGACTGGATTAGTGTTGTGTGAGGTTACCTTCTCCTCCTGACTGGTTACACCAGTTCTGAGGTGAGAGAGCTCAGCCTCCAGTTTGGCTATATGGTTGCATCTCTCACATATGTTTGAACCTGTTTGGAGGAGGAGAGGGTTGAACGTGTACATGAGGCAGTTGTAACATTGCCTCAAGATTCCCAGATTCACTAGCTGAATTGGAGAGGAAACCATTAACTGACCTTTGGACATGCTAGAGTAGTAAAGGGAACTCTTTTATCACTTAATTACAAGGGACCAATAGGGGACAAGGTAATTGTGGAGAGTATATGAGGATGTAGTGCTTTTAGTTTATTAGTGCAAGATTATAAGATTGCTTATTTGGGCAAGTGCAGGGTCAGATTGAGAACAGGGTGTTTAATTTGAGGTGAAGAGCAGACTTTGTGGATTTGCACAATCACACAAAGCAGCACTAAAGCGGGTTTTTATACAGGGAACTTCAAAAAGCTAGAAAAGGCCCAAAATGGCCAATTACTACAAGATTCTTGTGCTGAGGTCACTCCTTCAGGGACAGATAGGCTGCTCAAGGCTCCCCACTCACACTGGTGAGCAAAGAAACTTCCTTCTATCCAAGTAAGAGTCCAGAATACAACAAAGCCTGTATAGGGGACTATTCTAGTTAAGGAAAGGTGGGAAACAAGGACATTTTTTTTTCAAGAAAACAGCAGAAAATTACAGTATATTCAATGCACAGGCTAGGCAGCCTCAACAGTTAATTACAACAAACAAACTTTTAAATTAAGTGCAGGTAATGAAAAAACGCAAAAACAAGCTTATAACAGTTAAATCAGCAGTGTAAACTCACTTTTCAGCAAGAAAGGAAGGTCGCACAGGTAGAAACAGAAAAAATATACTTATATCTTGAAAGCAGTCACTCTTTTCATTTCTCTGCTGCTAGCACCACTCTGCAGGACCACAAGGAGCTGTTGCTGAGTAGTATAAGTGAAAAAAAGCTCAGAAGTGGATTTTTATGCAGGGAACTTCAAAGAGCTAGAAATGGCCCAAATCGGCCAATTACTACAAGATTCTTGTGCTGAGGTCGCTCCTTCAGGGACAGATAGGCTGCTCAAGGCTCCCCACTCTCACTGGTGAGGAAAGAAACTTCCTTCTATCCAAGTAAGGAAATGCGCAACACAGGAACTATCCAAGATTCCAGAATACAGCAAAGCCGGTATAGGGGAGTATTCTAGTTAAGGAAAGGTGGGAAACAAGGATATTTTTTTTTTTTTTCAAGAAAACAGCAGGAAAATTACAGTATATTCAATGCACAGGCTAGAGCACTTGAGTGGGCAGCCTCAACAGTTAATTACAACAAACAAACTTTTAAATTAAGTGCTGGTAATGAAAAAATGCAAAAATAACAGTTAAATGGTGAGAAAGGAAGGTTGCACAGGTAGAAACAGAAAGAATATACTTCTATCTTGAAAGCAGTCACTCTTTTAATTTCTCTGCTGCTAGCACCACTCTGCACTCAGAAGCAGATTTTTATGCAGGGAACTTCAAAGAGCTAGAAATGGCCACTACTAGATTATTGTGCTGAGGTCACTCGTTCAGGGACAGATAGGCTGCTCAAGGCTCCCCACTCCCACTGGTGAGCAAAGAAACTTCCTTCTATTAAAGTAAGGAAATGGGCAACACAGGAACTATCCAAGAGACCAGAATACAGCAAAGCCTGTATAGGGGACTATTCTAGTTAAAAGGAAAGGTGGGAAACAAGGATATACAGAATTTTTTTTCAAGAAAACAGCAGGAAAATTACAGTATATTCAATGCACAGTCTAGAGCACTTGCGTGGGCGGCCTCAACAGTTAATTACAACAAACAAACTTTTAAATTAAGTGCAGGTAATGAAAAATAACAGTTAAATCAGCAGTGTAAACCGCTTTTTTTGAGAAAGGAAGGTCGCACAGGTAGAAACAGAAAAATATACTTCTATCTTGAAAGCAGTCACTCTTTTCATTTCTCTGCTGCTAGCACAACTCTGCAGGACCACAAGGAGCTGTTACTGAGTAGTATGATTTTTATGCAGGGAACTTCAAAGAGCTAGAAATGGCCCAAAATGGCCAATTACTACAACATTTTTGTGCTGAGGTCACTCCTTCAGGGACAGATAGGCTGCTCAAGGCTACCCACTCCCCCTGGTGAGCAAAGAAACTTCCTTCTATCCAGGAATGGAAATGGGCAACACAGGAACTATCCAAGAGTCCAGAATACAGCAAAGTCTGTATAGGAGACTATTCTAGTTAAGGAAAGGTGGGAAACAAGGATATTTTTGGTAAATTACAGTATATTCAATGCACAGGCTAGCTCACTTGAGTGGGCAGTATCAACAGTTAATTACAACAAACAAACTTTATAACAGTTAAATCAGCAGTGTAAACATGCTTTTCAGCGAGAAAGGAAGGTCGCACAGGTAGAAACAGAAAAAATATACTTATATCTTGAAAGCAGTCACTCTTTTCATTTCTCTGCTGCTAGCACAACTCTGCAGGACGAGTAGTATAAGCGAAAAAAACACTCAGAAGCGGATTTTTATGCAGGGAACTTCAAAGAGCTAGAAATGGCCCAAAATGGCCAATTACTACAACAATTTTGTGCTGAGGTCACTCCTTCAGGGACAGATAGGCTGCTCAAGGCTCCCAAATGGGCAACACAGGAACTATAGAATACAGCAAAGCCTGTATAGGGGACTATTCTAGTTAAAAGGAAAGGTGGGAAACAAGGATATTTTTAATTACAACAAACAAACTTTTAAATTAAGTGCAGGTAATGAAAAATGCAAAACAAGCTTACAGCTTATAACAGTTAAATCAGCAGTGTAAACTCTTCGCTTTAGAAGAAAGGAAGGTCGCACAGGTAGAAACAGAAAAAATATATTATATATCTTGAAGCAGTCACTCTTTTCATTTCTCTGCTGCTAGCACCACTCTGCAGGACCACGAGGAGCTGTTACTGAGTAGTATAAGTGGATTTTTAGCAGGGAACTTCAAAGAGCTAGAAATGGCCCAAAACAGCCAATTACACTGGTGAGCAAAGAAACTTCCTTCTATCCAAGTAAGGAAATGGGCAACACAGGAACTATCCAAGAGTCCAAAATACAGCAAAGCCTGTACAGGGGACTATTCTAGTTAAGGAAAAACAAGGATATTTTTCAGCAGGAAAATTATAGTATATTCAATGCACAGGCTAGGCAGCCTCAACAGTTAATTACAACAAACAAACTTTTAAATTAAGTGCAGGTAATGAAAAAACGCAAAAACAAGCTTATAACAGTTAAATCAGCAGTGTAAACTCGCTTTTTGGTGAGAAAGGAAGGTTGCACAGGTAGAAACAGAAAGAATATACTTCTATCTTGAAAGCAGTCACTCTTTTCATTTCTCTGCTGCTAGCACCGCTCTGCAGGACCACGAGGAGCTGTTGCTGATTAGTATAAGTGAAAAAAACGCTCAGAAGAGGATTTTTATGCAGGGAACTTCAAAGAGCTAGAAATAATTACTACAAGATTCTTGTGCACTGGTGAGCAAAGAAACTTCCTTATATCCAAGTAAGGAAGTGGGCAACACAGGAACTATCCAAGAGTCCAGAATACAGCAAAGCCTGTATAGGGAACTATTCTAGTGTATGTTTAATCACATTGCTATGTAATGCAGGGACGGATTAGTAAAATATAAGTTGCAGTCCTTGTATCAGAACCCAAGACCATGTGAACATTAGACCAACACTTAACATCTGAAACTACAACCGAGGTTATATGAAAATCTACCACATTAATATTTATCCTGAGGTTCTCACTGTTACACGCCATGCAATGGCAGTTAGTTGGTTTTTATTATACAGACTGACATTAAGGAAATGCATCCCAGGTCTATTTTTAGAAGTCTGGGCCCCTTCTGCTACCTACATTGTCCACTTCTACAGTTTGTGCACTGCTGGTGTGCATGCAAACCAACTGTACATAGCTGACACCGTTTGTACTACACACAGCAAAGTGAAAACAGTGGCTTTAAATATTGACATACAATTGATAATAGACAGAATCTCAAATCAATGTATCACATACACTACTAGACTATCTTACTTCACAGGAAGTATTCACACATAGTTCTACAATCTAATTTAACATTCAATGCACACGCCAACTATAGGATGGGTGCCTTAACCCTCTGTTTCAAACATGCACCTTTGTATCAAGCAGCAACAGGCATCCAGCAGCATACCTCTCAACCTCTTAGAGCAAGAAATGTGGACAAAGGCACAAACATTGTGAGGACAAAGGCCTCAAACTATATACACTCTTCAAATATTGCTGTTACATACTTGGGAAGTGGATAGAGTAACAGGTTATGCATTAGTATAACATTTCTGAAGGATATGAAGTCTGAAACTCAAACATGTGCCATTATTTCCTGACTTGAGTACTCAATGATTTACCAATGATTTGCCAGAAAATCACAATTTTATGAGAAACAGACTAAATATATGAATCCAGCTTCTGAACATTCTGTGAAAATCTGTACAGTTAAGAGTGATGGCCAGCACATAAACACACTGAAAATTATGTACAGTCATAATAAAATATTAACATGTTACCTGCACATTTAGTGAAATGTTTCTTTTTTAAAATATTGCACTTAATGATTAGACAACCCATTAAGATGTTTGCTTGCAAATATACAGAATTATTCTACATGTCTGTGTTTCTTGGTCATTCATCAGTTATCTGTCCAGTACTTAAGGATGTGCAGTGTGTACACCATTCTATATCATTGTATTTATAATGTCAAAGGATATTAACTGGAAATAATATCATATGTGGCTACCAAATAAGGAAAGACAGGTTGGATGTCACAAACAAGCACTGATTGTTCTTTTGGGGGTGGGGGAACAAACACGTGTGCCTGCTATGGCACTAACAAAACTGTGTTGGTCTGGATACTCTTCATGTCTGGCATCCTGCCTGTTGTATATTTAGTTATGGGTGAGAACTGTTATCTCTAATGCATCCTTAGTACAGCTGTAAAGTGATGTCGGAGGATGGTTTTAGCCTCCCAGGTGTTGAATCATTGCATTATGGCTTGTCTCATAGCCAATGTAAGGACTTACTGAGCATAGCCATATCTGCTTGCAACCACACCTGCTGCTGGTTCCTCCGCTGAGTCATCATTGGCCTGTGGCTGTGGTGACCTTGGTATTGTTGGTAGGATGTGCTCCTTGTCTCCTTGATTATCGTGCTGCAGCTGCTTCCAATATATTAACTTGGGTAGCATAGCACATACTATGAACATTGAGGGACATGTCAGTGGCTTGTGATGGTGCCCTCAGCCAGAGGTATATAGGCCCTGGCACTGTGAGCAAGGGCGCCCACAGGCAGGTGCAAGGGGGTGCACTTGCACCCCCCTGGAATTGGCTAGCTTAGATTAATCTTCTTTTAATTAAAAAAAAAAAGTTTTGTTTTTTTTTAGGGCATTCTTCTTTAGGAACACCCTTCAAGTCCAGTCACACAGACATTTTTGTGTCTGTGCAACTGATGTTTTACGCCTTCATCTTCCGTGCCCGCATGAATTTTGAATAACAGAAGAAAACATTTTGACTGGAGTTCACAGATGAACGTACAAATGACAGGTAGGTGTTTCACTCTAGTAATTCGTGTTCTTTCCGTATCTGATAATTGCTGACTTACTGTAGTCCCAAGATTCCTTCCTCCCCAAAAAGGTTTAAATATTGCTACTACTCAACCCTAATACTTTGAGTAAGTTGTTATTGAATGATACAGTCATCTGTAAATATAAGGAAGGAGCTTTCAACTCCTGTTGTCACTTTTTCATCATGGAAAAAGACATTAGTCTGCAATGTAAATTTGCCCATGATTAGCAGACAAAGGCCAGGAGAGAGGGGACATTCCTGTCAAATGCCACTACTGATTCTGTCAATTTCTTACATGCCATCATTTAACAATTGTTGGGCCTAGGTAATAAATGTACTTCCAAAGTTCCTGTATTCCATGACTTTAAAAAGGAAATCCCAGCTCTATGTGTTAAAAGCTTTGGTAATGTCAGATAGCATGTTACCTGCTTTGTTGGTATGCTAAGCATATATTGCCATAAATCTTGCAAGGCACCACCAGTTGTCAAGGACTTCACATCTTTCTACATATCTACAAATCCCTCCTGTCTCTCATGAGCAAGTGTTCATAGAAGCTTATCTAACACAGTCACCACGATTCATACAAAAAAATCAATAAATAATAGGTTCAAATTTATGAGAGATATATATCTGAAATCCATTACATTAAGAAGATTGTCTTTTAATTGTGGGATTAGGGCTAAGGGTGCAATTGATTGGCTTGTATCTTTAATGTAAACAACCCATTCCTTACACCTCCATTGTTTGAGGAGCCACTCTACACACAGTGGGAATCCTTCTCATTTTAGCCACCAGAACTGTCCTCTTCTCTTTAGTTCTGTTGCTGCTTTACAGGTCTGTAGCATTCTTAGCTCTGTTGCTCAACCAGTCTCCCGAACAATATTGCACTTCTTGGTATTGAGCATTTCATTTTTAGTACACCAGCTAATGACAAGGACAAGCTCCAGTGTAGTGCATGTATGTCAGAGGGGGGACTTGTTGACAACTCCTAGTTTGCAATCATCTCTATTTTTTTTAAACTAAGATCCTTATTTGATTAGAGATTGGAGAAGCAGATACCATACAGTAGAGGTCACTGAACCGATCCCTTCGAAACTTCATTGGTCAACTTCATGTTCTCAGTGAATGGTCATGCAATTCTTACAGTGTGAGTCCTATCTCTAAGCCAGTTGGCTATCCACCTAACCATATATAGTCCAATTTGGAGTTCATTTAATTTGCTTATTATATTTGCATGTGGTATGATACCAAATGCCTTAGCAAAGTCAAAGTACTTTGTGTGGACAGTTTGTCCACAATTAACAGACTAAGTATCCCTCTAGAAGAAGGGTTGAAGATTCATTAGCTAGGATTGACCCCTGACAAAGCCAAACTGCAGAAGGTCGTGTCTGATGATACATTTCATGGCTCTGCATTTAAGACTTGATTGACTGATCAGTCTGTTAGTGATATCAGTATCCAACAGTGGATACTGGCCTTTGATACTGAAAGACCAGAAAGCTGTATGTTATATTCCCACTCTAGGTGATTGGATTACTTCCATTATAGTGCACCACCATAGGGGTGCTGCACTCCTGAGTGTGCTGTCCTTCAGTATAGACAATAAACTGAGGTCTCATCTGATTTAGTTGGTGGTAGTTCTGGTGAATGCAAAAGATCTCATGGTGTCTATCAAAAAGTTTAAAGAATACTCCATGATGCCCTATCAAAATTTGACCTAGTAAAAGCAGTACCACTTTGGGTCTCCTCTGAAAAGAGGACATTAGCATAGTAAGACTACCCAGGTCAACAAATGTTAAATAAAATAAATTGACCTGTCATTCCTGGAGTGTGAGGTAGGGCCACTCTTGTGGAGTCATATTAAAACTGTTGTAAGAGAAATCCAGTTGACTGGCTATGGATGGAGAGTTTGAGGAAAGGATCAACCAATGCTTGCTTAGAGATATTAATTAGAAAAACTGGTATGTTGTTCAGCTCAGTGGACATAGAATTCTTTGCTTTGCAGAGTACTTTCAGTACATTTTTTTCTTGTGATTATTGGTGGCAGAATTCCATCTGCGATAGGTAGGTTTGGAATAGATGACACGAGTGAAGATGGCACTACAGTTAATAGTCAACATGTTAGTGGTTTATACTGAATCTGTGCAGTTGATACCATTGTGAATAAGCATGAAGCAATGTTGAATGTTAATTCTCATTTTTCCCATATAACTAAAAAGGAATTTGTGGTTGCCTGTGGCTTCTGTGGCTAGATTCTATCCCCATTTCACAATATTCTAACTGTGTTTCATTAATTTGTTTAAGACATTCCTTTATATCAGTATTCAATATGCTAACTCTTAGAAATTGGCTAGGAACAATGCCTTTATAAGTATGAGAAGGATGCATAATCCTACCACAATGGTACCTTGGTGTCTTTCTGTAAATCTTAGTCTCTATAGTATCCACAAACATTAGATGTGAACAAACAGAAAGTTATTAATCAGAGGAGAGATGTAGCTAGACCTTATTTTTCAGAACCAGCGAATGACTAAATACTTAGTAATTCATCTACTAATACCCCACTTAGATCCAGGTATTGTGTAAAATATAATACACATACTAATAAGATCAAAAATATTATTAAACAAGAATTATTCTATACTTTGTGCATCAGATAGTATTAAGGAAACTGTAGACTTACAACCTAACTTTGTATATAAGAAATGTAATTTGAGACAACACCTATGTTTTAAGGATTTAGAGACACAATCTAAGTGTCAGCTGATCACTAAAGGTGCAGCTCCATGTTATGCATGCCAGTTTTGTAAATATATAAATAAGAATACTGAATTTATACATCCAGTCACAAAAATAAATTTTTGCTTTCAGGCCTTTGCTACTTGTAAAATAAAGAATGTTGTCTGTTTAGCGACTGGTATAAAATGTTCATCATTTTATATTTCTAAAACCAGCAGAATGCTAAAGGAAAGAATAGCATTTCATTTATCTGACATATGTAGAAGGACTGAAAGCAATGCTGTTGCTAAACATGTTATAAATATGCAAGATGAACATAAAGATATACATAGTTTTAACTTTATTGTGGAGGGAATATTGTTCTAAACACTGAAAATATTGAATATATAAATGGATACATTATTTTCATGTGGATGCATACCCAGGGCTTAATGAAACAGTGAGTATTAAGCCTGTCCTTAAGAAGAGGTATCTTTGCGTGTAATATTTTGCTTGCATCATTCATTTGTATAACTGATTAAAGAATTATTTTATTGTGGCTGCATTTTTATTGGATGAGTTGTTTTTGAGATGTATAAAGGAATCTATGAACCTTATTTTTGTATTGAGCACTGAAGAAGAGTTTTTTTTAACTCAAAACCCTAGTTGTTGCTTTTATTGCTACATTAAATTTGTTTCATACCTTTTGCATCATTTTTATTTTTCAAAGTTCTTATTATTTGCCACTGGACTTTTCATTACAACTCTTGATGGGTTGTGTGCATTGTGTTTTTTCACATTTACATTCCATGGAAATAACAAGAGAAGAGTGTACACAGAAAAGCATTTGTAACATTAGCACTTGTGATGACAGTTAATAAGACTGTGCATCTGAAAAAATGAAATGCCCTGACAAACATGCCCATGCCATCAGTACACTTCTAAGAAATGTATACAGATAAAAGTAGCATTTGCTAATGCACAAACACACACACACACACACACACACACACACACACATATATATATATATATATATATATATATATATATAGATTTTTCTTAATGAAAAATGTAAGCAAGTCAGTAGTCCTCTGCAGATATATTGTAAGCAAGTCAGTAGTCCTCTGTGCAGATATATCCCAAAGTAATATCCTGTCCTATGAGCTTGGCATTTGGGTACTGCTTGACTATACACAAACAGGAAAACAGTAGAAATGTGTATCTCACATGCGCAAACACACTTTGCCAACCATCGTGCAAACCCAATGCTCGGTGGTGCACTATGCAAAGTACATAATGTTGCCATGGTTTTCTGTGTCATTGTGGTTAGTTTGTGACTGATGGCGGTAAACTGCAGAAAATAAGTGTCCCGGACATGCCAAGAAATGTGCAACTGATGCTTGCAGAGCAATAATTTGCTATAATATTGACTTCCCTGACTTCTGCAGGTTAGTACCTGTCTATCTACTGCAAATATAGTTACTTGACAAAGCACTGAGTTTATTGACACAATTTCTGTGCCAATGCTCAGAACGACAGGAGTCATTACTACTAGTATATTTTTTTAAACCTGTGCAGTGTGCATATGCAGTTTAACCTAAGGTCCTTCGAGGAAGTTCTAAGTTTTAAAAGTGGAGAAAGATCACTTGACTCAACAAGCAGCAGCCTAGGGAAGAGGAACAAGTTAGATTTCTCTTGCAGCATGTCAAAATTGACATCAGAAGGTTAAAAATAAATTAAAAATATGGGCTGAAGGCATTGTCATAAAAGGTGCTGCTATCTTAAAGTCAGATAGAAGCTGTCCTTGAGCTTGGTCCGCCAGTTAGTAATTTGGCAAGGGGTGGGGGTGGGGGGGCTTTAAAGGCTTAGTAGTAACAGTTTTTAAAGGGAACTTGGAGTGAAGTGAAGGATTTGCATTAGGTTTCATTACATTTACCATGGTCCTGGGAAAATAAGGATAAGCAAAGACAGACTGCAGACATGTTTTGTAGAAATGCAAATGCATTTGTGTCTGTGTATCCAACTTAGGCAAATTCAATTTGTCACTAGCTGGGTTCTGAGTTAGACAAGATCCTTTAGCTTCAGTCAAGCTAGCCCGTCTTTGATTTAGTAGCTGTCTGTTTTTTTTCCTACAAAAAATAAATAGAACTGCCCTCCAGGAATTTAAAATAATTTATTATTATTTCTGTGCAGTGCTGCAAATTGTTTCTGAGGTTTCTAACATAGTTAAAGAAGGCTTTCTGGTTACCCTGCACCTAGTTGGTTATTTTTTACCTCATATTTGGCGTTCATTGATTTGATCAGGGTAACAAGCTCCCTATTAAGTTTAACAAGAGTGTCTTTAGCATCTTGAGAGTTAAATTTAGTTTTGCAGGCAATATGTTTTCTTTTATTACAGATCCTGTTTATTTTTGGGTTAGACTAAATGGAATTATTCTTAAATGTGGCTTTCTAGTTACTTCAGAGAGGGATATATGTGTCTATGCAGCTATTTACATGTGCATATGATTTGACAGTAAAGGATTCCACATAATTCAGGCCATTGCTTAGTTTAATAGATTAACCTTAGCATAATCTCTGAAAACAGAGGTATTGGAATATGCTTTTGGCTTCAGTCTTCTAATCAATGTGACTGATTTGTGGTCTAGTTTAACCAAAGTTGTCCCATATTGTTAAGGACCAAGTCCAGGATTTTATCACTCTTGTTTGGGTACAGACTAACTGATCCAGATATCCTGTATTGATGAAATCTAGAGCTGTCTGGAAATACATACTCAAGGATATACATGTTTCCCAGTTAATGGAGGAGTAGTTGATTGAAGTCTCCTAGAATAATGGTGTTGGCTTAATGCATAGGGACACCATATTAGTTAGGTAGGAGATATGGACTGATGGGGTACATAGAGGGGACCTATATTAGGTATGACACAGTAAGGAGTTTTGTTAATGCTAAGTTGGACGCAGAGGAATTCCACATCATTATCTCACCTAGCAAGCCTGGAGATGAATTGTTCTTTAAGAATATGTAGACACCATCACCTTTTCATCTAAGATGGTAGGCCTGAACTTGTGGCAGGTATTGAAATTCTGCATTAAAGGAGTGCTGTCATCGGTCTTGAACTAGGTCTCTGTGATGATGCATATATAGATGTTTTCCAGGGGAAGGAGTACTTGTAAGGAGTGGAGTTTTTAGCTTAGGCTCTGAAAAGGATATTGGTTATTTTCTAATTCATGTAGCTATAAAATTCAGTATAAAAACTGTAAAAGTTTCTGAATGCAAACACACTATTTACTAAAGTGACATCATGGTAGGAAGTACTTCAATACAGAGAGATTCCACTATATATATATATATATACATAGCCATGAGTTCCTTTATACCCTTCTGTCAAAACACAAACAAACACCAAGTTCACACAGAGTTTAAAGCTGTTGTAACTTTGACAAAATCTATTTATGTACATTGTCAAGGCTGGAATGAGTAAACATTGTAAAAATATGTGGAAAGGAGGACAGTTTGAAAAAGTCTTTAAGGGAGGTAGCATACCCCTCAACTGTCCAGGTTTTTGCAGACTGTTCAGATGATCCCCCCATATTCCTCCTAAAAAGGATTGAAGTTGCTAAATAGTTTCAGACATCATATCCTTTAGAAAAATGCATACCAACACAAATCCTGTTATTCTAGCAATTTTATAAGTTCATGAAAGCAATATTTATAATCTGTCCCTGTTTATTTTAGGCTTTATCCAGATTTCTTGCACTAAGAAGGTGAGGTGTGTGTGTGTGTGTGTGTGTGTGTGTGTGTGTGTGTGTGTGTGAGAGAGAGAGAGAGAGAGAGAGAGAGAGAGAGTCAGAGAGAGAGAGAGAGAGAGAGAGAGAGAGATGCCCTAGTTAGATCTAACAAGTGGAATTTATTTTCAAGTATATTTTCAAGGAATTGTGAGCTTCAAGGGAAGCAAAGGTTACTGCTGCTCATGCTAAGTCTGCTTAAAATGCGCAACTGTTTTGTTTAGCAAATGGTATCATTATTGTGGCATAGAATTTTAAAGCAGTGTTAGCACAGCAGGTAGCATACTTGCATCTTGATGCAAAGGGCTGAAGGTTCTATTCCTACAGCATGTACATTTGTATTTTAAGGGGGTATGGTACTACAGTTCTTAGTATGTCCTCCTTTGTATGAGACACATAATAACTGTGAACCTGTTTTTCAGCTTGCCACCCATCCCCTATTGCAATATACCAGATTACCATTTCTTTTAATGTAACATAGGCAATTTATTCTTCAAGGGCAACAGGCACTGAATTTGTAAATGAAACACTTAAATATAAAGTTTTCTAGCAACAACCTCTTCATTGGTTTCAGATCTCTTTAATGTGGAATTATTCAGATGACTTTTACTTCTGCAGAGATTTTGCATATTGATTGATATTGGTGGACTGTATGACAGAAGTTTGAGTGGCCCTTTATGGTTCAAATGTTCTGAATTGAGCAGGTTGCCATTATTGGTTCATATGATTTGTTTCATTGCTTAAAGGAAAAATGTTCAGAACTATAAATTTAAAACACACTCTAACAAGTGGCGCTGTATTATACAAATGATATACCGGTAATTCAATTATTATATAGTATAATTAATACAGTCAGTAATGTGAATCAAATAACTTTTGCATGGTTCTAAAAATGTGTGCAAGGAGCCTATGATGTGAAAACAGCCCAAAGGTAAACTTACCCTGCCACTGGCCAGATGTATTTTCTTTGAATGTGGGTTTCAATGCTGTTTCAGTGAATGTGGGTTTCAAAGGTAAAGTTTTAATGCCAAGTCTGTTTTCATTGTAAGACTATTGCTTTGTTTAAGTTTAGTAAATGTCTATCAGTGTTTGTGCTATAAAATTTGAAATAAAAGTTGTAAATGAAATCCAAATATATGTAATCATTGTAGAAGTAAAGCATAAAACAGTGTGCACACTGAGAGATTTGAACAGTGTCTATGACAAATGGGGAGAGATAGCCAAGTAATGGGACATTGGAATGGCTGTGTGGGTGGGAGGGGGGATGTGTGGGTGTATGGGGTGGGGCTGCATGGGCAGAGGGGTTGGGGTTGTGTGAGCGGGGCTCTGGGTTTGCACCCCCCTGCAAAAAATCCTGTGGGCTCCCTTGACTGTGAGTGCAGTGGCTCAGAACATGCTTTATGGCATTAGTGGTTGGGCTGTGTGTCTCATTAAGGTGTGTGTGTGTGCATGTGTGTGTGTGTGTGTGTGTGTGTGTGTGTGTGTGTGTGTGTGTGTGTGTGTGTGTGTGTGTGTGTGTGTGTGTGTGTGTGTGTGTGTGTGTGTGTGTGTGTGTGTGTGTGTGTGTGTGTGTGTGTGTGTGTGTGTGTGTGTGTGCCTGTGTGTATCCGTAATGGGTTTCCTCAGCTACGACTTCAGTGCATAGCGTGCATCCACACCTAAGTGAGCCTTGCAGGCATCCCGCATAGCTCACATCTGGTTCATTTGGGGAACGTGGCACATATGGAAGTCATGCTAACTGCAAGGGTTGTTAGCATACACTTTCCAAATGATTCCAATGGCATTACACATGACCTGGCAATTATTCATGTGGTTGACCTTACAGTTAATGTAGATCCTACCCTGTTCCCCAGGTGTCGTCCTCATGTTACATGACTGCGATGTATGGCATACATTACTGGTGCAATATATGATACAATTGTAGCATACTTGTACTGCTCTCCTCAGAACTTATGTTAAAATATATGTGCTCTCTGTCGTGTTGTAGTATAGCATGCAGGAATGTTTGGAAGATCCTGGATGCTGATGCCTATGACATACCAAGCATGTCCCCTGGTAGTCTGTTAAAGGTACCTGTGGCTAATATACTAACCTCAACACATACCTACTTTGCCACTGGGATGGGTTCCTTATATTTGGCTCTGTATCTGACTCAAGGCTGCTAGAGGCCCCACTGTTCCTCTGCTGTGTTGTTGGCCTGCAAAGTCTTCACTCTCTCTGTCTATGGCTATTGGCAACAGCAGCAGCAGCAGCATTGGCTTCAGCCTGTAGCACACACAAATGTATGTAAATTACATCTGCTACTAACAATCTGTCTCTGCTTATGTTGTATCTGTACTCCACTATTTCCTCACTCCCCATATAAGAAAGGGCACGATGTCTACATTAATGACTTAAATCTTGTTGAGTATCTCCATGGGCTTGGTTGACTAGTATGCAATTCAGCAGTGTATGCTGCAATTAGCATCTCAGCACAGACTAGATCGGATGCAATCAATTACTAATGTACACCATTATCAAAAAGGCAAATGTGTTGCTAGGCAAACTAATGTGAATGACTTTTTTTCATAAAGCAAGCTCAGTTACGCATTTATTATGCATCAGCATATTTCAACAAAGGAGTATTGTACTTCATCAGGTATGTATCCATTCTGTTACCTAAATAATGTATATGTTGGGATGTAGTTAGGAATAATGTGAAGTATATCAGTAAGCATTTGTTAGAACTGCACTACTCATGACATGGTCTTGTTTTCCAACCATTTGAGAAGTACTGAGGGCGTCGAGTAGGTCGAAGGTCTAATGCTGTCTGATAACTATGCACGCATGTTTCATGGATAGGTCATTTGAGAGCATTTGTAACATTGCACTGTTGTTTGGCAGCACATTTGTCCCTTCACCTGTTATATATTTATATATATTTTTTTTTTGGGGGGGGGGGGTGAGTTCCTGCTATGGCTCAAATTAGAATGGACTGTTGTGCTGGGTGTGCAAGCATACATGAATATCTATTATGGCACAAACAAGGATATGTTTGTCATGTTACTCTCCTTGTTTTGTAGCCCCTATGCTATTTGTATTGTAATCAAGTGGTGAATACTAGATCCCTCCTCTATTGCTTTACCTGTATACAGTTTATTTGTACTTATGTGATCCTTGTATGTGTTATCATTATTTTGTCTTTCAGTAAACAATATGCCTGCTCACTGTAGGCCGCCATTTTCTGAGGCAGAGAATGACCTCATAATTGAAGCATTATGCCAACATCATGCAGTCCTGTAGTCCACAGGGCAGGCCAGTATGTCAGATCATGCAGCCATGTGGGACAAATTGGTCCAAAATGCCAATGCAATTGGGTAACACAATCACAGGTATGAACAGGTGCAATACAGAGCCACAGATATGATTCATGCTACAAGGAGGAGTACTGCTAAAGTGGCATGTGATCATTTGGTCTCTGGTGTTGGGCTTGCAGCAGAACAAGCTCTCACCTCCACCAAGGGATTTCTTTCAAACATTTCCACACAGGACAACTCCCTACAGTCTATTAGCCAGTATGTTTTGGACGTGACTAAGGAGGAGGAGGGTAGAGTTAGATATTATTTCATCATCAGTAGATTTAGTTTATCAGTCTAATCAGTAGTAGTTTATATCATTTATATGTGTGTCATATTATTTTTTTTTTGGGGGGGTGGTATTTTTACTGCAGTTTTATGGACATTTATTTTTTGTCAGCTGCATTGTATTCTGCATTATTTACAGTTTAGCTATACATTTACAATATTAAGTTACCCATTATATTATACTGTTAATTGTGGTGTTGTCAGTACTACTTTACTTTTTTTTTCAGGAATTATGGGAATCAGGACAGATATAGGACTCCAACATCAGGAAAGCACAATTGTGACAGTACAGTTGTATCATTACATATCATCATCATCATAAAGTATTATCTCAGGCCTGATGTAGATATCTACTACTGTCTAAGATGTTGTCACCGTACAGATATTTGCAGAATGTCCATGTGTGTCACTCACCTGGCCCATATTTATGACCTCTGGATTGAGTTGCAAAGTACTGACAATCCATTAAAGATTGGAGACATAAAAGAATGACAGAGATCTCGCCTTCAGACTGTGTAAAGATTCAAAAAATGTAATGTGAAAAAACCTGTTATTCTATCAACCTTCTAGGTCTGTAAGGACAATATATCACATGGGTACCTATTCTCTTGGCTGGTGACAATATATCCCCTTATTAGTTCACTGGGGTTGCTTCCTTGCTCTAAGAGGGTTGAGAGGTATGATTATCTGTAATAGTGCAGCAGTGTGTTAAGTTAAAAATAGTTGCAGCAATGTATTTGCAGGTATTAATGTCCCTGTTTTCCTTCCTTTTATCATAGTCTGGACCAGGAGTCCCCTATACCACCCTATATATGGACCTGATATCACTGTCTCATCAGACTCTGATGATGGTGGTACAAAGTGAGTACAGCCAGTGGCCAAGATGACTGCTATGATGAAAAAGTGTTGATGATTATATCACCACCCATTATCACCAAACACAGTCATTCCCAGCCTACTCCCAGCCATAGATTAAGACAGTTGGTGGACAGTTGGTGGGTGGGGACATTGACCAACTGTGTGTGGCTACTGTGGCTTTAGTACTGCTGGACATTACTGTTTGGTTACCATTAAACTGAGGGTGACAGAAGCGGTGACACAAGAGGCTTGTTGTTGTCCCTCCCCCCCCTATTGTAGGTATCCTATCTTCTATTATCACTTCACATATTGTAGGCTGGTGGCATGGAGGGGCACACAGGCATTCAAGTAACTCTCCAGGAGAATGCTCTGTGTTATAGATGCAGCACCATATGACATCTGAGACTGCCTCCACTGTGTTGTTGATTCCCTGGATCGGTTGAATGACATGTTGGAATGGAATGTGTCTGTGAGGGATCACAGAGTATCTATTATGGAACGCACATTGTCTGTGATGGAACTTCTGCTGGGAGGGGAGTGTCTGCCTCATGGGCGTAGGTCAGCAACTACATCTGCTGACAGCTAATGTGGCCATGCCCAATCATGCTCCCATAGTGGCAGTACATCCACTGCTCCAGCAGGGAGTGTGTTGTCCACACCTAGACATAGCAGGCTATGGGGTCATGGTCCTGGGCATTCCCATGAAGGAAGAACATCCAGCAGACATTGATCATCTTCAGGTAGTAGCACAGCATCTGACCTTGGGAATGGAGTTGCCAGAGCAACTCCTGGCAGAACCAGTTCTTGTGGTTGGGGGTGGAGATGAACTGTCAACTCCACCATGGACTGCTCAAAGCTGTCTGACATACAGGCACATAGGGTCAGCACTAAGCTTGGCTATGTCCATGCAGACACTCACACACCAGTGTCACATTGAGGGCACCTACTGACACATGCACAACATCTACATGGCCCATCTTGCCTGCTTCCACACACACACACACACACACACACACACACACACACACACACACACACACACACACACACACACACACACACCAACTTTTTGTGTCAGCCTAGGCCTCCTGCACCCCCACTCAACACCCTGTGCAAGTGATGATAACTGTGCCACATCCCTGTCATCTGTCTTTTAGATTCAGGGGTACTAAAGCTGTGTGTCTGATGCACAGGGTGACTATCTATATTAATCTTACTTTATTACCTTCATTTCTGCTGTTGAACTAATAATTTTGCCTGTCATTTAGATTGTACATAGCTGTTTAGACAGTTCTAGCATAATAATGTATCTACTTTATAGTGGATGTTTTTGTAATGGCTGTGACATCAGACCATTAAATGTGTCTCATTACTATATCTAACTTTCCCTTTAAGGATTGTTTAGTACACATATATGAGTGCACATCCAAAGTCAACCCATCAGATTCAGAAATCAGGATTGTATGTCAGCAATGATGACAAATCTCATCAGAATGGTAATACAGTATAATGTTCTTTTTGCATGTACATTGCCATAGGTTCTGAGGTTCAAAGGATGTGACTAGGGCATTGATCTGATGGTGTTTAGAAGCACACCCATTACATCACAACATAAAAGGCAGATATAATGCATGGCCATGCTTTGTCAAACAAGGACCACCCATGTCCAGAAGAAAAGCAGCAGTGATCCATGGCAGATATGATTTTCACATCAACTCATCTAGCCTGTCCTTCAACAGGGTAATAGAGGTGCTCTGCTTGACATGAATTTGAAGGCTACTGCAGAGGAGTGACAACCTTTGAGAGATGTATCTGTGTCTCCACCATGTCATATGTATGTCATATTGTACATTGAGGTCCCTGGAACAGGTAACTGTAGTTCTACATCAGTTACAGATGTGCAGCATTTTCATCCCATTTTGGCCACATATAGCCCTGTATGGCATACACAATCTGCCTCAAAGCTATCTGCATGATACTACACACATTGACAGCTATGTCAGTCAGCCTTCAGAAGACATGTGTTGGACACCCTATGATGTTTTACTAGTCAGACGTGGCTGAGGTCTGTGAAGTTGGTGCTGGTGTCTGGTACAACATTTATTATTTGTTTATTTATTGGCATTTGTTTACTGAGAAAGTCCACTGGCCAAAAGAACCCATTTTCTGTGGAAGCATGAGGAGAAAAGCTCCACAAGACAGTTAGTATAATGGTACATGACATTCAAAATGGATAGCACATACAAGCAGTGTTAGCAAAATAGAATGATATTATGCACAAAACAGAGTAGAAAGGATATACATATACAATATGCAAACATAACACAGTTTAAGTGCATATAATACATATCAAAGGGAGGATTATAGGTTTATAGCTTAATACTAAGCTAACTGCCCTTGCGAGCCATTTTAAGCCTAGCCATTTATCCCTTGGGAGACTCAAACGCTGCACTTTGTGTTTGTAAGGCAAACACCTTAGCCATTAAGCCACCATCCCAACATTATATTCATTAATATGGTCAATGAGGAATAAGTATAGGGGACTGGTAACATATATTGCTATTGATGTAATGCCATTGCTAATCAGATGTATGATGTAGAATGCCTACCTCTCCACAGTAGACCCAGGTTGCAGTCAATATGTGTTTCAAGATCTATCAATACAGAAGTGGGGAACAGTGTACTCATGGTTATGTTATAATAAGCAGGAACATTTATTATTACCACAGGGTATGCTGATGCATTCATGTGCAGTTCATGTAACACCAATGGCTTTTTCAACAGTCATTAGTGCTACACATCCTCTATTTTGTTCAGGACCTCTGAGATATATATGTCAAACACGAGGGGCTACAACACTGATATTTCTGCTACCACACAATTTATATGTGTGCTGCTTTAGGTGGAGTCTTGCACTGTGATCGAATGTTGTTGGTCTGTGATCCCATGTGCAAGCCAACTGATAACATAGGATTTGATATCCACATTGGTTAGTTTCCCACTGAGACCAACTGTTAGATTGTGTTGAAGGCTGTGGCCAAGGTATGATAGGATTTGTGCATAGCTTTGACTTTGTGTATGCCTCTCTTCACAGTCTTGAATCCCACCAGGTTTTGCAGCCACAACATACCCTTGTGAACACCTAACTGGAACGCATCTAGTATTTGGAGGTCATCTACTTCTTGTGTTTGACATGCATGCAAATTTTATTCGTTGCCTTATGCCACAGGTTGAATTAAGTTATGGCTCTATAATTACACTTGTATTTTGCTGGGTTGGAAAATAATTACTGTATTCCAATCATTGTGGAGAACACCAATATTCAGACGGTGGTTGGATATGGTGCCTAGGAGAGTAGCTCACTGTTGAAGTGCATGAAGAACATAGGCCGAAATGCTCTCTGGTCCCATGGAGACTGTGCTCCTAGTCTTGGAGAGGGGAGGGATAACGTTCTCATTGTAGATACCACAGGTTGGAGGTGGTGTTGAAAACATGGTTTGTAGTAGGTTTGGTGGTGGTGGCAGGGGGACACTCTTCATCCAGATGTGTTTGCTAGCAGGTTTGGAAATTAGACTGGGTCAGTGTGTGTGCTAATATGCACAACTGGATCCAAATACATCTGAGTTATATATAACAGTTTGCTTATGTACATGAAGAAAGCCTCATGGTTATCCCTGGATGTGTTGCTGTGTAAATTATTAGCATAGTTGTTCTGTGAGGGTTTTTGAAGATGTCTTATTTGCATGTTTACACTGGGAGAGTGGCCTTCCAGTCCTGGTTTCTCAAAGTTGAATTTGCAAATATCAGCTTCTTTCACTTACAGTATAATGTAGTAATTATAGAATTACACCAATATTGTTTGGATTTTCTGGAGAATCTTTGAGCCTATCAGGCACAGCTGTGTGTATATATTATGTAGATGTATAGCCAGGGCATCAGGGAGTAAGTTACTATAGCTATCAATCTCCTTTGTGGAAACTGTGTCTTGGAAGTAAATTAGACAATCCCTTAGGAGGGTGTAGTTACCTTGAATGATGTTTTTGAATCTGACCCCTACTTTGGGGAGTTCAGCAGCTATATCTAGTTTAAAATATGCCACCTTATGGTTGGATTAATAGTGCAGGCACAACACGTGCCATTATATTGTTCACTCATATTGAAGTACAGATCTGGAATATGAGATAACCTTATGGGGTGGTGCACTACTTCTTCCAAACATACATACATACAAATATTTCAAGCATGGGCATTAATCCCTTTCTAGCTTGCCAATATACCAAAACACTTGTTCCCATAATAAGTGTCCAGGCTGTTCTTAAAATAATATAAACTAGTACTTGCTTTAATGTAATTTGGTATTCTGTTCCATGCATCAGCTACTCTTTCAGAGAACCAGTTAGTACACTTCTAATTCCTATAGGTTCATAGGTTCATAGGTAGGTACTAGGCTATCAGCCCTAGGGCCTATACAAGCCCACAAAAAAGGTACCCTGACTTTTGCCACCCAAGAAAATTATTTTCCAGTGCCACTGTCAAGCAGAGTACAGAAGTGGTCCCCGGGGTGAATTTCTTATTTCCCATCCAATCATCAAGATTTTTCTTGAAGAGTGTTAATGAGAAGCTTTGTTTGATATAGATAGGTAGTTTATTCCAGAGTATGGGAAGTCTCTGGGACAGGCATCTATCCCTCCGGCATGTTTTGTTTATTGTGGTGACAAGGTTTAGGTCCCTAGAGCATGTAAATCAGAGGTATTGGGATTTCTTTAAGTGGAGCATGTCCAACAGCTCTGGGTTTGACTTAGCTTTCTATGTTAGGCAGTGATCACCTCTGAGCAGGCGATATGCGACGGAGTAAAAGTGGAGTTTTTTGAGACGGTCTGCATAGGGCATCTGTTTGAGGCTGGTAATCCTCTTTGTGAGGTATTTCTGCGGACTTTCCAGTTGTTGTAGATGTCTTGTGAGGTACATACCAAAAGGGGTGTTGTACTCTATAATGGGTCTAATGAGTGATGAGTAGAGGGGAACAATGACCTCTGTTTTTCTGGATGAGAAACCTTTTGTGATGAGGTGTGCCATGTAGAAGGATTTCCTGACTACTGTGGCAATGTGATTATCAAAGGAGAGACTCCTGTCCACCTGTGTCCCAAGGTCTCTTATCACACTTTCAGAGTTAAGTATACTACCACCTATGTTGTAGTTCATGGGTACAGAGTTTTTACCAAAGGGGATGACAATGCACTTTTTGGCATTGAGCTTGAGGCCATGGCTTTGACACCAGGCATCTGTCTCAGTGAGGCCATTTTATAGGATGTCCACATCATTAGGAGTTTCGATTATGGCTCCTAGTTTGCAGTCATCTGTGAACTTCATTAGCCAAAGACCTTCTGTGTTAGCCTGTACCTCAGAGAAGTAGATACCAAACAAGAGAGGACCCAGGACTGAACCCTGTGATACTCCACTTGTCACTGGTCTGAAGTCGAATTTGGAGTCTGTTACTTTCACAGTGTGAGTTCTGTCAGTGAGCCAGTTGACAATCCATCTTGTGACATAGGGATTTATACCTAGTTTAGTGAGTTTATCTATAATTCCAGAGAGGGGGATGGTGTCGAGAGACTTGGCAAAATTTAGATAGGCTGTGTGAACCACTTTACCCTCGTCTACGGCTTTGGTGACTGCTTCAAAGAAGTCTATCAGGTTTAAGAGACATGATCTGCCTTTTAAAAACCTGAACTGAGTGGGGTCCAGAGTTTGGAGATTACCAATGTCTTTGTTTTTGTTTATAGTTCCATGATGATATGTTCCATGGCCTTGCAGACCAGACACGTCAGGCTAATGGGGTGGTAGTTCCCGGGGTCCATTGTGTCTCCTTCCTTGTGGAGAGGGATAACCATCGCTGTGCGCCATTCACCAGGCACAAAGCCTGAGGTGAGGCCATGACTGAACATGGTACTTAGGTGGGGTGCCAGTTCGTTCTGTAGTTTGTGTAGAATGCAGCATGGGATGTTGTTTGGTCCCATGGATGCTGTGTTCTTGGCTTTGGAGAGTGTGATTTTTACCTGTGCAGCTGTGATTACAGGAACTTTGCATTCTTCTGGTATAGAGATGGGCTTTTTAGGGGGTGAGAGGGGGGTAAAGTTAGCACTGAACCTATCTGCCAGGATGTTGGCAATATCAGTTGGGTCTGTATATTTAGTGCCATTGTGCTGTAACTCAGAGCAGATCTGAGTGTTGCCATTGAGATTCTTGACATAGCTATAGAATGCTTTGTGGTTGTCTTTAGAATCAGTGGTGATTTTGTTTTCATAACTAGCTTTGGAGGATTTTATCAGGGATTGCAGCTTCTTACTGAGGCTAACCAGGGAGCTCCTCCACTTATGGGATTTTACTCTCTTTTGCAACAGTTTCTTCCTTCTGTTGTACAGTTTGTTTATGGCAGGGGACCACCAGATTGTCTTCCTTTTTTTGGAGGATAGCATCTTGGTTCTGTTTGGGATAGCACGATCCATGCACTCGTGTAAGTGCTTATAAAGTGCAATTGTGTAGGATTCAGTAGTCGTAACTGTATTGTCCATCTGCATGGGTGTCACGAAGTTCATCACTTCTGTCTTAAAAAGCATGAAGTTGGCTTTGGAGAAATGTTTTACTTTAATGGGGGTGAGGGCAGGATGTGGATATCTAAGGTAATTAGCTTATGGTCGGATCGGACCAATGAGGTGTTGACTTCAGGTGTGAAACACCGGTCACTCATGTTGGTAATGACTAGATCTAGGATATTGTTGCCCCTGGTGAGGGTGTGGATAAGTTGATCCGGGGCATTGGAGTTTATTAATTCCAGAAAGCGTTGAGCAAAGGAGTTGGTACATGAGTAGTTTTCCCAGTTAATGGTGGGGTAGTTGAAATCGCCCATTATTAGGGTGTTTGGTTGAACCCTAATATTTTCCAGTACATCAAGAAAAGATGAGTAGGAATCCTGGGGCATGGTGGGGGATCTGTAGCATGCTACAATTTGGATTGCAGTTTTGCCCAGAGGTAATTGCACTTGGATAACCTTAGCTGCATTATGCTGAGCAACTAGGCTGGAGGTGTGGATATCCTTAATGAATTTGGACACACCTCCACCTTTGGTGTTCCTGTCCAGGTTACATGGCTGAAAAGTGTAGTATGAGTTATAGCCTGTTAGTGCAGGGGTGGTTTCTGGAGCCTTGGATCAGGTCTCAGTCACTGCACAAATATCAATTTTCCCCATTTTAAGGAGTGCCTCGAGTGAGTGCATTTTGAGATTTAGACTTCTAGCATTGAGTAGCATCACCCTCAGTTTTTGCTTGCCTGTTCCTGCTACAGTGGTGAATTTGTTATTTGAACCTTCCCTAAAAAAGGCACTATAGGGGCGGCAAAAACCTTAGCCAGTATCCGGAATACCAAGGGTGACAGGTGCAGGCCATCTCTGGCAAAGCATCGTACCATGTCATCCCAGGCAGACAGATACTGGATCCCTTTAGAATGACACCAGAAGCTTAGCCAATTGTTGAAGTCAATCATTTTGTCCTTGTACTGTGGTATCATTCTGGGTGATGACAGAATGCTACTCAGGGCTAGGGTCATAACTGCCTGGGCTAGAAGATCGGAGAGCTCTTCCATGTCGCTTTTCATGTAGTCCAGGGAGGTGCGTCTCAGGTCATTCACACCAACATGGACAATGATAGAGTCATATTTGTACTTGTTGCGGAGTGACCTGAGTGCGTGGGTTATGTGGCGGATCCTGGCACCCAACAGGCAGCTGACCATAACCTTCTCCTTGTTTAGCCTTGTGAGTGGGACATCAGTGTGCCTGACTATAGAGTCACCTATGACTAGTGTGTTGGGTATGTTGTTTTGCCTTATGGCTGTGGTTGAGTGGCACACTGCGTCCACGTGCTATGTGTCATTTGGTTTGTGTTGGGGGGGTGGAGGTTGCTTGCATTTCTGCTTTGGAGGTCTCTGTTGCTTGAGCAAATTATTATTGAGAGCCTCCGTGAATGTATTTGTCTTTCTATGTGTGGATTTTGGTGGTGTAGATTTAGTGAGACTATGTGTTGAGTGTGGTGTGGTGCAAGTGTTTACCTTCTCCTCTTGACTGTCAAGTTCAGTCTTGATTGGAGAGAGCTTTACCTCCAGTTTGGCTAGATAAGTGCATCTCTCACAGGTTGTAGTGTTGGGTGGTAGGCGGAGAGGGTTGTTCTTGTACATGAGGCAATTGCTACATTGCCCCAAGATGCCCAGATTCATCAGATAGACAGGAGAGAACACTGGGAGCTGACCCTTGGACATATAATCTTCTACATAGGTTGTCTGATGATTCTCTAGTACTTTTTGATAACCCCAAACATTCCCAGAGGTAGCTGTCTCTAAATGCCCTATATACCTAATTAAGATCTCCTCTTTGATATCTATAAGAGACACTGTACGATTTCAGATATTTTAGTCTTTCATAATAATTTAAATTTTCATATCCATGGATGCCCTTGGTATATTTTCACGGTACTATTTCCAGTTTACTCATGCTTGTTTTCTTATAGGATTTCCATATTGTTATTCCACACTCAAGTTTGGGTCTAATGTAACTAACAAACAATGACTTCATCACTTTAGGTTTCCTGGACTTTATTTTACATAATGTATAGTTCGATAACTATCATTAACCAATTGGTGGATATGATTAGAAAAATGTATAGCTGGACCTATCCATATACCCAGGTCCTTAAATGAATCTACAGTTTCAATCACTGTATGCCATATTAAATATTCATAGGTTGATAGGTTCATAAGGCTATTGGCCCTAGGGCCTATACAAGCCTAGCCATAACAATTCCCTGGCTATTTCTTCCACACTATTTACTTCCTTGGACCCCTGTCTAGCAGGGTGACTGACAGGATCCCCAGGGTGAATTTCCTTTCTCATATCCAATTGTCTAGGTTCCTTTTGAAGAGAGCCAAGGAGACGCTCTGCTTGACATGTATGGGCAGTCTATTCCAGAGTCTGGGAAGTCTCTGGGTCAGGAACCTATCCCTCCAACATGTTTTGTTTATTGGGATGACAAGGTTTAGATCCCTGGAGAGTGTGGCTCTGAGGGATTGGGATTTCTTTAAGTGTAGCATGTCCAACAGCTCTGACATGGCCTTGTATGTTAAGCAGAGATCGCCTCTGAGTAGACGATATGCAACAGAGTATAGCTGCAGTTTTTTAAGGCAGTCAGCATAAGGCATCTGCTTTAGGCCTGTGATTCTTTTAGTGAGATATTTCTGCAGCCTTTCCAGTTGCTGCAGATGTCTTGAGAGGTACATACCAAAAGGGGCATTGTATTCTATTATGGGTCTAATGAGGGATGAGTACAGTGGGACAATGACCTCCATTTTTTCTGGATGAAAAGCCCTTAGTGATGAGGTGTTCCACATAGAAGGGTTTCCTGACTGTTGTGGCGATGTGGTTATTGAATATGAGACCACTGTCCACCTGTGTTCCTAAGTCTCTTATCAAACTTTTGGTGTTTAGTGTACTGCCACCTATTTGGTAATTCATGGGTACATGTTTTTTCCCAAAGGGGATAACTATACATTTCTTGGCATTGAGCTTGAGCCCATGGCTCTAGTACTGAGCATCTGTTTCTGTAAGGCCCTTTTGTAGAGTATCCACATCATTTAGGGATTCAATAGCAGTGACACAGAGATGATTCCCGGGGTAAACCTACGATCTCCCATCCACAGGTTAAGATTTCTCTTGAACAGAGCCAGCGAGGTGCTCTGCCTCACATGGACCGGGACTCTATTCCACAGCATAGGGAGTCTCTGAGTGATAAATCTATCCCTCCAATGCAGTCCCTATTTATATCCGTGCTAAGGTTTAAGTCACTTGCTCTAGTGGTTTTGGTGGATTTGGATTTTTTGAGGTGGAGCATGTCCATTAATTCCGGGTTGGACATGGCCTTGTATGTCAGGCACATGTCACCTCTGAGCAGACGGTATGCGACTGAATAGAGCTGGAGTTTCTTCAATCTGGTCCAGTGTTTGAAGGTTGGCAATATAGGTTCATAGGTTCATAGGTTTATACTAGGCTATCTGCCCCAAGGCATTTATAAGCCTAGCCCGAATTTTTAACTTTACGCCCTTTATATGAAAAAATACTGTACCCATTAGTTTGTTGTGCCTGTCCTGTCCAGCAGTGACACAGAGATGATTCTGTGACAAACGATCCATCTCCCATCCAGGTCAAGATTCTTTCTTGAACAGAGCCAGCGAGGTGCTCTGCCTCACATGGACCGGGACTCTATTCCACAGCATAGGAGTCTCTAGTGATAAATCTCTCTGATAAATAAATCCCTCCAGCACGTCCTATTTATATCCGTGCTAAGGTTTAAGTCACTTGCTCTAGTGTTTTTGTTGGATTGGATTTTTTTTTGGAGCAGCATCCATTAATTTTCGGGCTGGACATGGCCTTGTATGTGTCACACATGTCACCCTCTGAGCAGACGGTATGCGACTGAATAGAGCTGGAGTTTCTTCAATCTGGCAGCATATGACAGATTTTGGAGTCCTTTATCCTTTTGGTGAGAAACTTGGGGTCTCTCCAATTGCTGCAGATGTCGGGGTGAGATACATCCGAATGGGGGCATTGTACTCGATCATTGGTCTGATAAGTGAAGAGTACAGGGGAACAATGACCTCACTAGATCTGGATGTGAATCGCTTCATGATCATGTGGGCAATGTAGAAGGTCTTTCTAACCACTTTAGCAACGTGAGTGTCAAAGAAAGCCACTGTCAACCTGGGTCCCAGGTCCCTGATAACCTCTTCTGTGCTACCTTCTGTGCTTAGTGGATTGCCACCTATATGGTAGCTTGGGGTTACCTTGTTTTTCCCGAAGGGTATATACATATACATTTTGGCATTTAACTTAAGGCCATGGCTCTGGCACCAGCTATCTGTTTCCGTGAGTCCCTTCTGAAGGATATCCGTGTCGATGCACTTTCCACTATGGCTCCCAGTTTGCAGTCATCTGCAAACTTTGTCAGCCAGAGTCCCATGTTGGCCTGTACTTCTGAGAAGTAGATGCCGAACAATAGGGAGCCAAGGACTGAACCATGTGGGACACCACTTGTGACTTGTCTCGAGTCTGACATGGCGCCAGCAACTCTAACCCTGTGGGTTCTGTCCTTAAGCCAGTTTGCAACCCATCTTGTGACATATGGGTTTACATTTAAGCTGGTAAGTTTTTCTATGATACCAGAGTGGGGTATTGTGTCAACTGCCTTGCAAGGTCAAGGTAGGCTGTATGGACTGCCTTTCCCTCATCAATGGCCTTGGTGACTGTTTGAAGAAGTCAATCAAGTTCAAAAGGCATGATCTTCCCTTGACGAGCTCAAACTGGGTCGGGTTCAATGTCTGCAAGTCCCTATATCTTTGTTTATGAGCTCCATTATGATCTAGCTTTGCAGACTAGACTTGTTAAGCTTAGAGCACCACCTTTGTGGAGTGGGACCACAGTTGCCCTTGGGCATGTATCCTGTGGTAAGGCTGACTTCATTGGGACACCATCCGCTGTGTTTTTAGCTTTCAGCTTTCACCTGCGCATTTGAGATGTCTGGGTGGCTACACTCCGCTGGGATAATTATCTCTCCTTTAGGCGGGAGAGAAGGGTGAAGGTTGCACTGTACCTGTCTGCCAGTATGTTGGCAATGTCTGTGGGTTCAGTGATTTTGTATCATTTGGACTAATTCTGAGCATATCTGGGAGTTTCCACCCAGGTTCCTAACATAGCTGAAAAAGGCCTTATGATTGTCCTTCCATGGCAATTTTTCTCAAAATTTTTTTTAATAATGATCAGGGTGACTTCCTTTATGGATTTTGTTCTATCATGTAATAGCTTTCTCCTCTTATTGTAAAGTTTGTTACTGGGGTCCACCAGGAGTCTTGGTTTTATTTGGGATTGCCTGATCCATGCAGTCCTGGAGGTGTTCATAGAAGGCATTTGTAAGGGCTTCCACAGCTGTTGTGGTTTCCACTGTCTCAGGGCTTGCCTTGAAGGATACCACACCAGTCTTGAGTAGTGTGAAGTTTGCTTTAGAAGTTCTTCACTGTGGTCTTTTTTTGGGGTGGGGTGTGGATTTCCAGTGAGATTAGTTTATGATCAGATCTCACCAATGAGGGATATACTGTGTGGAACATTTTGTCCCCATGTTTGTGATAATGAGATCTAGTATATTTTCTCCTCTCATGGGAACAGTGACTAGCTGTTCCATGGCATTTGAATTTATGAACTCCAGGAACCGTTGGGCTAGAAAGTTAGGGGCTTGAGTAATGTTCCCAGTCTATATTCAGGTAGTTGAAGTCACCCAATATGATGGTGTTTGAGATACATTTATACCCTCCAGTGTCTTCAGGAAGGCTGTGTGGTGTTCCTGAGTTTGAGAGGGTGGCCTGTAGCATGCTACAATTTGTAGAACAGTTTGCCTATGGTTAGTTGCACCTGGATGGTTTCCGTTGCCACCAACCTGGAGGTGTGGGTATCCTTTATGAATATGGATACACCCCTCCTTTTTTGGTGTGTGTGGGGGTTTGGGGCGGAATGATGCATATGAGGAGAAAAAACCTATAGTGCGGGGGTGCTCTCAGGAGCCTTGAACCAGGTTTCAGTTACAGCACAGACATTGATGTTCTCCATACTGAGAAGGGCCCATTTTGAGATTTAGACTTCTGGCATTGAGCAGCATTACCTTCAGTTTCTTCCCATTTTTGTTTCCTAGGGTGGTAGGTTTAGAATTTGAGCCTTGTCTAAAAAAGGCACTATAGGTGGCAGAGCCTTAGCCAATATCCAGAATCCCAGGGGTGACAGGTGCAAGCCGCATGGCTTGTCAAGTATGTCATCCCAGGCAGACAGACACTGGATCCCCTTTGAATGACACCAGACATTAAGCCAATTAAGCTGATCATCTTGTCTCGTGGCATCATTCTTGGTGAAGGAAGGATACTGCTCAGGATTTCTGGGCTACATAAGAGAGCTCCTCTATGTCTCTTTTCATGTAGTTCTCAGGTCGTTCACACCAGCATGGACAATGACTGTGTCATATTTGTACTTGAGTGCTTGTGTTATGTGGGATTCTAGCTCCCGATAGGCAGCTTACTGTGACCCTCTCTTGTTCAGCCTGGTGAGTGGTGCGTCAGTGTGTCTGACTATGGAGTCACCTATGACAAGTATGTTTGGTGTTGTATTTGGCTTTAGGGCTGTGACTGCTTTGCACACTGCTTTTGTGGTTTATGTGTTGCTTGTGGGGTGTCTTGAGGTAGCAGTTGTTTGGGTGTCTGCTTTGGAGGCCTCTGCTGTTTAGGTTTACTCAGAGCCTCTGAGTATGTCTTTATGTGTTTGATTCAGTGGTGTGGTAGCATTATGTGAGGCTGGTTTTGTGGTGTGTGTGCCTTCTCCTCCTGTCTGGTCTTGCCAGTCCTGAGTTGAGAGAGCTCAGCCTCCAGATTGGCTAAATAGCTGCATCTCTGCAAGTACTTGTGTGAGGAGAGGGTTGTCTGTGTACATGAGGCAGTTATAACATTGCCTCAAGATACCCAGATTCACCAGCTGGACCGGAGAGGAGATTGACAACTGACCTTTGGACATGCTAGAATAATATTGGGAATTCCGTAATAATTGAAAACAAGGGCCAGTGGGGAGTGAGGGTGTAGTGCTTTAAATTTTTAGTGCTGACTTATATAATTGCTTTAGTGAGCAAGTGCCAGGTAACTTGAGTGCAATGTGTTACAAGTAACTAAATGCAAAAATGACAAACAGTAACTTTCTTTCAAGTGAAACATATCTTTGTTTATAAGTTCCATTATAATATGTTCCATGGCCTTGCAGATCAGGCTCATCAGACTGATGAGGCGGTAGTTTCCGGGATCCAAGGTGGATCCCCCTTGTGGAGTGGGATAACTGTAGCTGTGCACCACTCAGTGGGCACAAAGTCTGAGGTGAGGGTATGATTAAACATGGCACTTAGGTGAGGTGCCAGTTAATTTTGTAGTTCATGTAGTACACAGCCTGGGATGTCATCTGGTCCCATGGATGCTGTATTCTTAGCTTTGGCGAGTCCATTTTTTACCTGTGTGACCATTATTACTGGAATTTGGCAATCTTCCGGTACTGAGATGGGCCATTTAGGGGTGAGAGGGGGGTGAAGTTGGCACTGAATCGATCTGCCAGGATAATGGCAATATCCTTGGGATCAGTATATTTAATGCCATTCTGTTGTAGCTCAGAGCAGATCTGAGCATTGCCATTTAGATTCTTGACATAGTTATAGAATGCCTTGTGGTTGTCTTTGGAATCTTTGGCAATTTTATTTTCGTAACTAGCTTTGGAGGATTTTATGAGGGATCTCAGCTTCTTACTGAGGCTGGTAAGGGAATTTTTTGCATCGTGGGATTTTCCTCTTTTCTGCAAGTTTCTTCCTTTTGTTGTAAAGTTTTTTTATGGCAGGAGACTACCAGATTGGCTTTCTTTTTTTAGAGGAGAACATCTTGGTTCTATTTGGGATGGCATGATTCATGCATGAGTGGATGTGCTCATACAGTGCCTTAGTGTAGGACTCAGCAGTCGACTTTTCAGTTCCCATCTGCATGGGTGTCATGAAGTTTGTCACTTCTGACTTGAGAAGCATGAAGTTGACTTTGGAGAAGTTTTTTATGGAGGTTTTCTTACTGGGGAGTATTTATGTTTCCCAAATCTCGTATGCTTATTTATGCTTCCCAAATCTCATATGCTTAGCTTTTGATGTATTTATCATCATTTTATTCTCCTGTGTCCAAATGGTCAATTTAGTCAAGTTATTTTTCAGACATGCCTTATCTTTAACACATGAAATCAGTTTACCCAATTTCAAGTTGTCTGGTACTCCAGGTAATATTGTGCAAGTGATTTTGTTGTCCTATAATTATCCCGACCAACAGATGAATACTTTCACTCACCCATGCCTGTGTTGTTTCGTTCCACTTTAATTGTTCCATATAGTAATATATAGGCTGTGTGGACTTTCATGATTATGGACAGTAACCTATTAATGGTGATAACATGAAGGGGTTTCCTATCCACAGTATGTTGGACATAGAATAGCTTCAGATAGTTATCATCTCTAGTCTTGAGGTGTAATAATCTTCAATGTAAATAGATATGACACCTCCTGTGCTTCACACAGCCTCCATTTGCTGTCTGCAAGTTTGGAAAGCATTGTTGTCTTGCAAGGCTAAAGTACTTACTGCAGCCTCGAACTAGGTTTCTGTGACTGCACAGACATCAACATCTTCACTGTGAGGAGTGCTTACACAGAGTATGGTTTAAGATGTGAACTCCTAGGGTTTAGCAGCACAGCCCTTACTTTGCTGGAGTTGTACATTTTCAGAGTGGTTATTCTGCTTTTGTGATCTTGCTTAATAAAGAGTTTATGGTGCAGTCAAGTGCCTTATGTCTGCCAAAGTACTTTGCTCTATCCACCATGTCATTCCACACTGGCAGGTACTGTATCACCTTAGAATGGCAATAGAAAATTAGGTAAATTCAGGGAATGTGTTGTTCTTCATATAGTGGTATCATCCTAGGTGAAGGTATAATGCTGCTCAAACATAGGGACATTCCTGGCTGGGACCCATGTATAGATATCTCAAGCATGTCTATATTCATATAATTCACATGGTCATGTCTCAGATTGTGCATACCAAGGTGAAGTATACTGGATTAAGAGCGGACTTGTTGAGAGACTTGATGGCATTTCTGCTCTGACAACTATGTCTGTCACACAGCTGACAGTAAACTTATCCTTGTTTAAGCTGGTGAGTTGGGCATCTTTATGTCTCACTGTACACTCAACTATTATGAAAACCTTTGGGATACATGTTTGGTGAGACAGTGGTGATGATATTTCTTATGTGCATTGTCTGCTTGTAGCCTGATTGTGCTTAGACTGTATCTGCTATTTAGGTTGGTTTGTGGGGAGTACCTCTACACAATATGGTTTCTGTTGGGTGAATATTATGAGTAGCAGTCAATGGGTGTGAGCATTCAACCTGCTTAGTGTTACTCTTCAGAAAGCAAGAGAGCACTGATTCCAGATTCCTACTATAGGTGGATGTCTTGAAAACTGTATTTTAGTTATGTAGGAGATGCAGGCTATTCAGTGCACATGAGCCATTATCTGCACTAAGTCAAAATCTCATGTCAGTTATGCTAGCAGGGGAAACAGAGGGGAAATGACAGGTGATAATCAGAGGTATGGACCTGGTATCTGCATACAGAATGCAAAAAGGAGGGGTATGTAGGATCTGACTTTTATTTTCAGGTGACTAAGCTATGGGATGTACATTATGAGGTCCTTCACAAGGCAGATCAATACCACTGTTATTGATAGGTAAGTGGGTAAATTGCTGGTTGTTATGCAACAGAGGCTCTGACAGCTAGATCTGCTCTGCTACATAGCAGCAGCTGATTATATTTGAAAGCAAGTGTATTGACATTTACACATGTATGACAGCAAAGTGTTACAGCCTCTGCAGATAATCCAGAACAAGTAATACAAAGACACATTGTTAAAGCCAAAAATGTGTCCAGACACACTAACCTTCAAATAGATACTCCTACTGTACACTTCTGAGGTTCATAGGTTCATAGGTTCATAGGTTCATACTTAGCATCCTTCTCCGAACACCCGACATCACATCACACCACATCACCAACCCAAACCACCCACCCACCTCTGTGTCTGTCTCCAAACCATACAACCCTGAGCTGACACTATGTTAATTCTCAATCCATCCTCAGCACACACAAGTTATGTTGTAGACCTTGCCTATTACTTTTATTGTGCCTGTCTGTCAAGCAGTGACACTGAAGCAATCCTGCATGGGCTCTTCTTTTTGATCCAAAGTATTTCAATATGCCTTTTGAACAGTACTCCCTGCATCCATTCCTCTAGCCTCCATCTCTTTCACACACATATGAGTCCACTCCTGGGTGAATACATCTCTACCTCTCCAAGCACAAGTCTGTTCAAGAGTTTGACAGTGTGGAATATTTGTGGAGATGGTGAAGATCATACCTATCTAGGTTTACATTCTGATTTTAACAGGACTGCAGGTGATCTTATGGTAGATGTCATCAGCAGGCCATGAGGGTCAATAGTTGTGAGATCTTACACCATTCTTGATGGACATATACACACAGCACATTGACTGCAGTAAGGAGCCACTACTGTTTACATTATACCAGATGAGAGTACTTAACACACATGCCACAGCACAAGTCTGATTTTAACTGGACTGCAGGTGATCTCATGGTAGATGATATCAGCAGACGATAAGGGGTCAAGAGTTTGGGGGCTGCTTTGACTGGATGTTTCTGCAAGCAGCAAACAATGTAAAACCATGTCATTCATAGGTCTAATGAGTGATGAGTACAGGGGGATCACCTCCTAGATCTAGATGTGAATCCCTTCATGATCAGGTGGGCAATGTAGAAGGTTTTCCTAACTACTTTGGCAACATGAGTGTCAAACGAAGGTTACTGTCAACCTGGGTCCCCAGATCCCTGATGACTTCTTCTGTGCTCAGTGGATTGCCACCTATATGGTAGCTAGGGGTAACCTTGTTTTTCCCGAAGGGTATGACTATGCATTTCTTGGCATTTAACTTTAGGCCATGGCTCTGGCACCAGTTATCCATTTCTGTGAGGCCCTTCTGAAGGATATCTGTGTCAGATGTGTTTTGACTATGGCCCAGTTTGCAGTCATCTGCAAACTTTGTCAGCCATAACCCTCCTGTGTTTGCTTGTACTTCAGAAAAGTAGATGCCGAACAAGAGTGGTCCCAGGACTGAGCCCTGTGGGATACCACCTGTGACAGGCTTTGAGTCTGACATGGCGCCAGCAACTCTGACCCTGTGGGTTCTGTCACTTAGCCAGTTTGCAACCCATCTTGTGATGTATGGGTTTACATTTAAGCCGATGAGTTTTTCGATGATACCTGAGTGGGGTATTGTGTCGAAGGTCTTTGCCAGGTCGAGGTAGGCTGTATGGACTGCCCTACCCTCATCAATGGCCTTGGTGACTGTTTCGAAAAAGTCAACCAAGTTTAAGAGGCATGATCTGCCTTTGACAAAGCCAAACTGGGATGGATCCAAAGTCTGCAAGTTCCCTATGTCTTTATTTATGAGTTCCATTATGATCCTCTCCATGGCTTTGCAGATAAGGCTTGTCTAGCTAATGGGGCGGTAATTTCCGGGGTCAGTGGAGGCACCGCCCTTATGAAGTGGGACCACAGTCGCCGTGCGCCACTCCTTGGGTACGTATCCTGAGGTGAGGCTAAGATTAAACAGCTGTCCTAACTGCGGGTTTAATTCCTCATTGAGTTCATGGAGCACACAGCCGGGGACACCATCTGGTCCCATGGATGCTGTGTTTTTTGCCTTGGAGAGAGCAGTTCTCACCTGGGCGTTGGAGATGTTTGGGGGGCTACAATCCTCTGGTATAGATATCTCTCCTTTTGGGGGGGGAGTTTGCACTGAACCTGTCAGCCAGTATGTTGGCAATGTGTGTAGGATCAGTAATCTTCACATCATTTTGAACTAATTCTGAGCATATCTGGGAGTTTCCTCCTAGGTTTCTAACATAGCTAAAGAAGGCCTTATGATTGTCTTTTGAGTCCTTGGTGATTTTTCTCTCAAAATTTGCCTTGGATGATTTTATGAGAGCTCTTAGTTTTTTACTTATAATGATCAAAGGTGTCTTACCTTTCAAGGATTTTGCTCTATCTTGTAGTAGCTTCCTCCTTTTGTTGTAGAGCTTGTTTATGGCTGGGGTCCACCAGACTGGACGCTTGCATTTGGTACAAAGAGTCTTAGTTTTGTTTGGGATTGCCTGATCCATGCAGTCCTGTAGGTGCTGGTAGAAGGCATTTGTAAGTGATTCAGCGGTTTGAGTAATGTTTACCACTGGCTCAGGGGTCTTAAAGGAGACCACACTAGTTTTTAGAAGTGTGAAGTCAGCTTTTGAGAAGTTTTTCACTGTGGTCTTTTTTATTTCAGGTGGGGGCGGGATGAGGACCTCCAGCGAGATTAGTTTATGATCTGATCTCACCAGTGAGGGGTATACTTCCAGTGTTGAACATTGTGATCCCATGTTCGTGATGATGAGATCAAGTATGTTTTCTCCTCTTGTGGGGATGGTGACTAGTTGTTCCATGGCATTTGAGTTTATGAACTCCAGGAACCTTTAGGCTAGAGTGTTTGGGCTTGAATAGTGTTCCCAGTCTATATTAGGGTAGTTGAAATCACCTAGGATGATGGTATTTGGAGATACATTTATCCCCTCCAGTGTTTTCAGGAAGGCCATGTGAGGTTCCTGAGTTTGAGAGGGTGGCCTGTAACATGCTACAAATTGCAGAGCAGTCTTGCCTATGGTTAATTGCACCTGGATGGTCTCCGATGCATCGTGCGTTGCCACCAACCTTGAGGTGTGTGTGTGTCCTTTATGAATATGGACACCCCCCCTCCTTTCTTGGTGTTGTCCGGATTTTGGGGCCGGAACGCATGATATGAGGTGAAACCTGATAGTGCTGGGGTGCTCTCAGGAGCCTTGAACCAGGTTTCTGTCACAGCACAGACATCGATGTTCTCCATACTGAGAAGGGCCTCGAGTGCGTGCCTCTTGAGATTGAGACTTCTGGCATTGAGCAGCATTTCCCTTAGTTTTTTTCCTTTTTTGTGTTCTAGGGTGGTAGGTTTAGAATTTGAGCTTTGCCTAAAAAGGCACTATGGGGTGGCAAGAGCCTTTGCCAATATCCGAAGCCCAGGGTGACAGGTGCAAGCCGTCCCTTAAGCAGTGTGGCTTGTCCAGCATGTCATCCCAGGCAGACAGACATTGGATCCCCTTTGAATGACACCAAAATTTAAGCCAATTATTAAAGCTGATCATCTTATCACTGTATTGTGGCATCATTCTAGGTGAAGGTAGGATACTGCTCAAGGTCAGGGTCATACCTGCCTGGGCTACATAATCAGAGAGCTCCTCAATGTCTCTTTTCATGTAGTCCAAGGAGGTACGTCTCAGGTCGTTGACACCAGCATGGACAATGACTGAGTCGTACTTGTACTTGCTGTTGAGAGACCTGAGTGCTTGCGTTATGTGGCGGATTCTAGCACCTGACAGGCAGCTTACTGTGACCTTCTCCTTACTCAGTCTGGTGAGTGTACAGATGGGGTTTATCCAAACACAGATGTCATCTTTTTCTTCTTATTCTTTTACCATTAGGGCTCGCTACAGCAGATCATCTGCTTCCATTCCTACCAGTCCTCTGCATCTGGTTCTGTCACACCAACCACCTGCATGTCCTCTATCACCATATCCATAAACCTTATCTTAGGCCTTCTTATTGTTCTCTTATCTGGCAGGTCCATCCTTAGCATCCTTCTCCAAACATACCGGACATCACATCACACCACATGTCCAAACCAACACAATCCCACCACTCTGTCTGTGTCTCCAAACCATACAACCTGAGCTGACATTCTAATATATGTTAATTCTCCAATCCATCCTCAGCACACACGATGGAAATCAAAACATCTTGGACTCTCCCAATACATGTTATGACTCCTGTCATTTAGTCATTGGCATCATCTGCAACCCATATTGCATAGCTGGTCTCATTACCATGTTGTAGACCTTCCCTTTCACTTTTATTGGTACATGTCTGTCAAAAAGCACTCCTGACACTCTTCTCCACCCACTCCACCCTGCATGCTCTCTTCCTCACCCGTCTTCCACACTCACCATTACTGTGAACTTTTGATCCAAAGTATTTCACTTCATATGCCTTTGCAAACAGTACTCCCTGCATCCTAACCATTCCTCTAGCCTCCATCTCTTTCACACACATATATTCTGTCTTAGTCCTGCTGACCTTCATTCAACTCCTCAGTAGAACACATCTCTACCTCTCCAGGGTCTTTTAAGCTTATGCTCTGTGTAGCATCCACCAACAGTTCACACACAGTTGACTGCAATGAGAATTGAACCCTTACTTATCTAGGTTTATATACTACAGATCAGACTACTTAACACATGTGCCAACGCACAAGTCTGATTTTAACAGGACTGTAGCACTAAAGGTTATCTTATAGTATATGCATCAGCAGGCCATGAGCGGTTCAAGAGTTTGAAGGCCTGCTTCGACTGGATGTTTATGCAACTACTAAAACAATGCAAAAACATGACAGTTGAGAAGTCACTGTGGAATACACACTTACACCATTCTTTATGGAGATATACACAGACACCAAGTTGGCTGCAGTAAGGATAGAACCCCTTTGTGGAGATGCACATGCACTAAGTTGGCTGCAGTGAAAATAGAACTCATACCTATCTAGGTTTACATACTACAGAAGAAAGTACTTAACATACACAACAAAGCACAAGTCTAATTTTAACAGGACTGCAGGTGATCTTATGGTAGATGCCATCAGCAGGCCATGAGGGGGTCAATAGTTGGGAGGCTTGCTTCAACTGGATGTTTATGCAAGCACTAAAAAAGTGCAAAACCATGCCACATGAGAAGTAAGTGAGATACACACTTACACCATTCTTGATGGACATATACACACACAACACATTAACTGCAGTAAGGATAGAGCCACTACCTATGTTTACATACTACAGATGAGAGTACTTAACACACATGCCACAGCACAAGTCTGATTTTAACTGGACTGCAGGTGATCTCATGGTAGATGACATCAGCAGACGATAAGGGGGCCAAGAGTTTGGAGGCCTGCTTTGACTGGATGTTTCTGCAAGCAGCAAAACAATGGAAAACCATGCCATTTGTGAAGTTGGATTGGGATGCACACCTCCACTTGTGTTTATACACCCATACACACACACATATACACACACACACACACACACACACACACACACACACACACACACACACACACACACACACACACACACACACACACACACACACACACACAAGTGTCACATAGCTCACAACACCAGTGTACCACCCAGCAACAGCCACTAAGGCAAGACAACGTACCTAACACTTTAGTCATAGGTGACTCTATAGTCAGGCACACTGATGTCCCACTCATCAGGCTGAACAAGGAGAAAATTACAGTGAGCTGCCTGTCGGGTGCCAGGATCCACCACATAACTCATGCACTCAAGTCATTCCACAACAAGTACAAATATGACTCTGTCATTGTCCATGTTGGAGTGAATGACTTGGGATGTCCTTCCCTGGACTACATGAAGAGATATGGAAGAGCTCTCGGATCATGTGGCCCAGGCAGGTATGACCCTAGCCCTGAGTAGCATCCTGCCTTTGCCCAGAATGATACCACAATATAAGGACAAAATTACTGACTTCATCAATTGGCTAAGCTTCTGGTGTCATTCGAAGGGGATCCAGTATCTGCCTGGGATGACATGATCGAAAAACCATGATGCTTTGCCAGAGATGGTCTGGACCTGTCGCCCCTGGGATTCAGGTTACTGCCTAAGGCTCTTGCCACCCCTATAGAGCCTTTTTTAGGCAAAGTTCAAAGGACAAAACCACCACCATAACAGGTATAAGCATGCAAAATCTGAAGGTAATGCTACTCAATGCTAGAAGTCTAAACCTCAAAATGCACTCTCTTGAGGCACTCCTAAATATGGAGAACATCGGTATCTGTGCAGTAACTGAGACCTAGTTCAAGGCTCCAGAGAGCAACCCTGCAATACCAGGCTACAACTCTTGTCACACACTTCGGCTACCAAACCAGTATCAAAACATTAAAGGTAGAGGAGTGTCCATATTCACCAAGGATATTCACACCACCAGGTTAGTTGCCCAACACAATGTGTCTGAAATTCTCCAGGTGCAACTAACACTAGGTAAGACTGCAATCCAAATTGTAGCTTGCTACAGATCTCCCACCATGCCCCAAGATTCTCACTACGCCATAGTAAATGTACTGGAAAATATTAATATACAATCAAACACCCTAATACTGGGTGATTTAAACTACCCTGCCATTAACTGGGAAAACTACTCATGCACCAACACCTTTGCCCAACAGTTCTTGGAATTCATAAATTCCAATGCCCTGGATCAACTAATCCTTAGTCCCACCAGGGGCTCCAATATCCTAGACCTGGTCATTACCAACATGGGAAATCGATGCTCCACACCTATGGTCACCCCCTCATTGGTCAGGTCAGACCATAAGCTAATCACCCTTAACATCCACATCCCACCCCCACCTCCCACTAAGGAAACCTCCATAAAAAACTTCTCCAAGGCCAACTTCATGCTACTCAAGTCAGAAGTTACAAACTTCATGACACCCATGCAGACAGGAACTGAAAGTTCGACTGCTGAGTCCTACCCTAATGCACTGTATGAGCACATCCACTCATGCATGAATCGTGCCATCCCAAATGGAACTAAGATGCTCTCCTCCAGAAAAAGGAAGCCAATCTGGTGGTCTCCTGCCATAAACAAACTTTACAACAAAAGGAAAAAAAACTGTTGCAGAAAAGAGGAAAATCCCAGGATGCAAATAACTCCCTTACCAGCCTCATTAAGAAGCTGAGATCCCTCATAAAATCCTCCAAAGCTAGTTACGAAAATAAAATTGCCAAAGATTCCAAAGACAACCACAAGGCATTCTATAACTATGTCATGAATCTAAATGGCAATGCTCAGATCTGCTCTGAGCTACAACAGAATGGCATTAAATATACTGATCCCAAGAATATTGACAATATCCTGGCAGATCGATTCAGTGCCAACTTCACCTCCCTCTCACCCCCTATATGGCCCATCTCAATACTGGAGGATTGCCAAATTCCGGTAATAATGGCCACACAGGTAACAAAAAGCACTCTCCAAAGCTAAGAATACAGCATCCATGGGACCAGATGACATCCCGGGCAGTGTACTACATGAACTACAAAATGAACTGCAACCTCACTGGTTGATCTTGTCTCCAGAACCATACTGACTTTGTCGAATCAGTCTCCAGAGGCTTGGACGAGGGTAAGGCAGTCCACACAGCGTATCTGGACCTCACTAAGGCCTTTGACACCATCACCCACTCTGGAATCATAGATAAACTTACTAAGCTGGGCATTAATCCCTATGTCACTTGATGTGTTGCCAACTGGCTTACTGACAGAACCCATACTGTAAAAGTAGCTAACTCCAAATCCAGCTTCAGACAAGTGACAAGTGGAGTACCTCAGGGTTCAGTCCTGGGACATCTCTTGTTTGGCATCTACTTCTCTGAAGTACAGGCCAACACTAAGGGACTCTGGCTAACAAAGTTCACTGATGACTGCAAACTGGGAGCCATTATTGAATCGCCAAATGATGTGGATACTCTACAAAAAGGCCTTACAGAAACAGATGCTTGGTGCCAGAGTCATGGGCTCAAGCTCATTGCCAAGAAATGTATAGTTATCCCCTTTGGGAAAAAACATGTACCCATGAATTACCACATAGGTGGTAGTACACTAAACACCGAAAGTGTGATAAGAGACTTAGGAACACAGGTGGACAGTGGTCTCACCTTCAATAACCACATCGCCACAACAGCCAGGAAATCCTTCTATGTGGCACACCTCATCACTAAGGGCTTTTCATCCAGAAAAAAGGAGGTCATTGTCCCACTGTACTCATCCCTCATTAGACCCATTTTAGAATACAACACCCCATTTGGTATATACTTCTCAAGACATCTGCAACAACTGGAAAGGCAGCAGAAATACCTCACTAAAAGAATCACAGGCCTAAAGCAGATGCCCTATGCTGTTCACCTTAAAAAACTCCAGCTATACTCTGTTGAATATCGTCTACTCTGAGGCAATCTCTGCTTAACATACAAGGCCATGTCAAACCCAGAGCTGTTGGACAAGCTACACTTAAAGAAATCCCAATCCCTCAGAGCCACATGCTCCAGGGATCTAAATCTTGTCATCACAATAAACAAAACATGCTGGAGGGATAGGTTTCTGACCCAGAGACTCCCCGGACTCTGGAATAGACTGCCAATACATGTCAAGCAGAGTGCCTCTTTGGCCCACTTCAAAAGGAAACTTTGATGATTGGATGGTAGAAAGGAAATTCACCCTGGTGATCATGTCAGTCGCCTTGCTAGACAGGGATCCAGGGAAGTAAATAGTGTGGGAAGAAATAGCCATGGAATTGTTATGGCTAGGCTTGTATAGGCCCTAGGGCCGATAGACTAGTACCAACCTATGAATCTATGAACCTATGAACCTATGAACACATTCAGATGTAGAACAGCTGTTGCAGCCGCTATCATTATATCAATTAAAATTTCCAAGTCTGTACTCCAGTGGTCTTGAAGTATCTAGGGAAAATCAGAATGTAGGCTGTCTGCATACTTTATACATTTCTTGAGTATTTCAACACTTCAGGATTGGCTAATTAAGATGCAATTCACCTGTTTAGGATATAACTAACAAGACGTAAAGGTCTTACTTCAGTGCACAGTAGTGTACTGTGTGCACTGTCATGCAGCAGAGTGCAGGTGTGTATAACGGAGGTAAGTCATGTCAAAATGTTAAATTTGCATCCCTATTGTCATGAAACCTACAGAAAATTCTAATTACTGCAAGCTACACTTTATTTGTATAAGCTGTAATATCAGAACAGTATGAAAAAAGTTGGCATACCTTGTACTAGAACCCAAGACCATGTGTACTGCAGTCCAATACATAACACCAGTCAACACAGGAGTAGTTACACAAAGTTACTTAACTTGCCTGTGTTAGCAGATCACAGCACCACATACCAGGTTTGTGCCATGCCCAACAGTGCTCAGCAATATTCTTGAATACATCTGGTTTCTATTTTTGGATGTATAACACATGTCTGATACCTGGCTGGACTAGGTGAGCAAACAAGGTATGCATCACCAAAACCATTTGAGGCAAATGGCACACCATGCAAACACATGCAATACACACACACACACACACACACACACACACACACACACACACACACACACACACACACACACACACAAAAAAAAAGTGACTTGACATGCCCCCTGATGTCATTGTCAACCATATAAACACCTGTGTAGGAGCCTACATGAAGTGAATATCCCTACGGGGTTACTGATTTTTGTGATTTAATAAGTCTACTGATTTTTTTGGCCTTATTTTCATAATAACCATTATGACAGTCTGGATTCTACACAGTTAGTAGCCGTGTAAGCTGGTCACAGCATGGGAGCAAGATTTTAAAGACACAAGGCAGGGTATTACATTACCTATGGTTATAGTACATTATACTCATCTTTTACATGACTTTTCTGGTAATCATAGTTAAAACCTTTTGCAGCAAGTGGAGCATTATGCAAATTTCATGTGAAATTAAAATTTTAATTTATAGTAATCTGACACACACCCCCTGATGCTTTCAGACATGCACAGTGTATACACCGCACATTATATGCATGTTTTTACATTTTCATGGGAATTCTGTTCATATTTCTGGACCTTTACAGTCCCTTGCTTCAGTGTAGGCTCCTGTATGTGGAAAATTTCTGCATACACTACCAACATGGGCACAAAGTCTCTACAGTTGTATTTAAGGTTGCTGGATCTTTCCACCATGTTGTTTCACTTTATGCTTCATTAGCATAACTTTTAGCTACTTATGCTGACATTTGCATTCCATGAAAGTTTCTGCATTTGCATGTGCATGATTGTGCATCACTACATGAAGCTTACTGAATTTATAACTTGCTGCACCCATGTATGCATCATGCTACAATGTGCACATGATAAAAATTGTTGTGTAAGCTTTGCTGAATTCCCACCTTAATGTAAGCAGAAACATACAGATGACTGCAAAAAAAAAAAAAACTATGGGGAATGCAAGGCTCTTGGATGCAAAAATAATAGGGTGCAAATTCAGCTCCTCCATCTCATGACCAATGCCTCCTTTTCATAAATGTTGCAGACTTGGCCTACTGGACTTATTCCTGAAAAGTTCAAGCGATTTATAGGGTTGTATATATGCAATGGTGCAATGCAGGTCCACTGACTTTATTCACTGTGCTGAACAATGCACTGTCCACCTAGTATGACAAGGTAGTTTCATTGGTTGAGCCAACAGAGATGCAGATATTCTGGCATCTGTCAGAGATACTGACACCTCTTCGTGGTCCCACAGAGCTATGCTGGATATTGATGTAGTGGTTCACCTGGCACAAAGACTATATATAGAAGACATTCCAGTATATCCAGCTCTTCCTGTATAGTAGAATATCTAGGTCCTCCTGAACCATCTCCCTTGGCTTGGTTAGTAATGTTGTATGTTTGGGTTATACAGGACCATTAGGAATTACAGAAGCACAACATTTTGCACAAGGTACAGCATTCCACTGTGTGGTTTACAATAGCTACTATTCTTACAGCTGAGTTTAGAGTATACATCTGGCACTGGGTTTTATTCACATCTGGTATTGTGCTTTGCAGTGTTCCCAGATGATTCTTTCTTGCTGGCACCACCACTATAGAACTAATAAAATAAGGAACAAAGGGCCAGAGCTCCAAAGGCAAACCAAACTTTAATATGTGAGCTCTTCATTCATTCAAATCAAATGATCTTCTTCAGACAAATTCAAACAGTAAAACCACTCCTTATATAACCATGAAATCACATGACCAATAAAATGCATTGCATCGCAAGTTTAAATCTTGTTGTTAAAAATCATATACATATTTATATATGCCTTAAAAGAATTTTTAAGCACAAAGTGGAGCATTATTAATGTATAAAAACAATCAAAACGGTGCGTCCTTACAAACCTATAAGTACATAAAATATTGTCTTATAAGAACATTCTATACTGAATTTCATAAATTCATTCAGCATAATAAACTTTTAAGCTTGAATAAACACATAACAGAACACTGCTCATTAAGACATGTATAACTATGCGCATTTAAAGTAAGTTGTCACCATAAATCTTGTCTTTTGAGTAAAAGGGATGTATGCCCACCTCTAGGGTCTCCATCACCTGGTCGATAATAATGCTCCACTTTGTGCTTAAAAATTCTTTTAAAGTATATATAAGTATGTATAGGCTTTTTAACAACTAGTTTTAAACTTGTGATTTCATGGTTATATAAGGAGGGGTTTTACTGTTTGAATTTGTCTGAAGAAGATCATTTGATTTGAGTGAACAAAAGCACTCACATATTACAGTTTGATTTGCCTTTGGAGCTTAGGCCCTTTGTTCCTTATTTTATTACCTTTATAGAACTGCCACTGCCTAATGTGAGAGCACCTGACACCTCTGATGGTGACGGTGGGGTTGAGCTGGCACAGTCAGAGTGGATGGTCTTAATGCTGGACACAGGGAATCTAACCATTGCATTCCTGTCACAGAATAAGGGCACAGCTTCTCTGCTTGTGGACACCCAGAAGAATCACACCATGTAGGGAAATTAGGTTACTAAGTACACTGTCAGTCAAGGAAGTGATCCTCCCCTACTGAACACATGTCAAGATCTGGCACTAGTGTGTGTGTGTGTGTGTGTGTGTGTGTGTGTGTGTGTGTGTGTGTGTGTGTGTGTGTGTGTGTTTGTGTTCATGTGTGTATGTAGGGGCACATGAGTGGGGTGACTTTGAGGTCTCGACTGAGACAAGATTATCAGGGCACATGAGTGGGGTGACTTTGAGGTCTCGACTGAGACAAGATTATCACCCTTCCTCTGAATTTGTTGTGTCACTCGCTACAAATCAGCATATATAAAGTGCAATAATGGTGGCACAAGCTACTGCCACCACAGCCATGACACAGTTGGTAAGGCTAATGCAGACTGTGTGAGATAACCAGACTAAATCACTTACTAGAACATGCCCTGTCCTCTGAAGCACACCTGCCATGTGTGAGACACCATACATGAGGCTGTTTCACCAGTACGTTTACAGATGGTGGCTATCATAGTTGTGGACAAGGTAGACCACAAACATGTAGCACCAGCACATCTACTGTTACATATATTGTGGAGGTGTTTACACGCAAGAGAGGATGTAACCAAGGTAGTGGCAGTCATGGCAGTATAACTTCAGATAACGGATGGTGATCACAGTCACACAGCCAGGAGCATGGTAAAACAATGATAATCTGGGGACAGCCAGCAGGCATAGGTGGCTGTGTGTATGGCATGTTTAACCTCTGCCATGCTATTAGATCAAAACTCAGAGCTCCAATTAGCTGAGGTCAAACAGCAACATAGATGCACCATCAATGCCCAGAGTACATCACACAGACAGACACTCACACACATTTCCTGAGACATGTGTTCATCACAACACCTTTTCTGTTATGTCTTCCTCAATCTCATCCCATACATAGAACTTCATTTCTTTCCTCCTACTTGTGTCCCTCACCCATCTGTGCAGATGATGTTAACTGTACACTGACCCTTGTACATTGTTGCTTGTGTTGTCTCTGTCTGATGTGCAGTGTGCTCAGCCTATGCATGGGTGAGAACAGCTTCTTACTTGTTTTTCATGCAACTGTTTAAATTAGTATGTCTACTTTGCTCTGATCTGCTATGGATTAAAGTTATGTGAAAACAACTGTCTCTGCAAATGCTGTAGCATAGTGCTCCCACCTCCTTCTAGTATGTTCATCCCCTGTAGCTGCCTCCTGCACTGACTCAAATGGCTCTGCTACCACTGCCTAGTGTGCATTGGTATGATCCTCCTGCAATACCCCCACCCAATATATTGCCTTGTCAGTATAATGCTGTGAAACAATGCGTGTACTGTACATATTTTGGCATATGTGCCTGGATCATACTGCTGTGCACTACCAGATGAATTTGCAACCCAAACACATTAAGTAATGCTTCTTGGTTATGAATGGGCATAATTTTACCCCCAGTCTACCTTCTTTTGTGGATTTCTGATGTGAATTATCATACAGAGTTCCAGGACATGGCCAGCATTGAGAATAAGATGGCTTTGGGGAAAATCACCCCCTACAAAAAGTTGGTACTGGTCACAGTTATGCAACATGAGTGTCATTGAAACTGCTTGGGTGTCCTGCACAGACACAATATAGCTGACACCCTGTACATTATAGAAAGTTGATAGACTGATACCCTTTTCTGTCCACATATGTCTTTCTCAGTTCCCAAGCTAGGGCCTTCATTTAAGCGTGGATATATGCATATATAAATTAATCCACAGCAAAAACTGGTGCTTCTTGAGTATCAAAGATGTAGGATTACACTCAATAAAATTTGGAAAAAGTACCACAAACTGTTGAAAATTTCAGTTGAGCCTTCAACATAATCAAGCAATTATAACGTGTTTAGAAATCAGTACTTTTTTAGTGAAAAATAAGATACTAAATATATAAGTGCAGATACACTTTATCCCCAAAGGCTAGAAAAACATTTCACCTTACTACTAGGATCTGTTTATTAACTTCAATGAGATGCATGATGGTGCTTTATGTTGTAGCTTCAGCAAATACTGCAGTGAAATGCTAATTTCAACAGAAACCCTTTAGTTTAGATGTCAGCTTGGATGTATCGCAGGCACCTTAAATTTTATGGGCATCAGCTGAGTTTAAAGACCCTCTGTTTTTGAAGTATAGCCAAACTATTCAGCTATGCTGTGCTGTCAAGGTCAATAAAAAGGCCAAAACATGCATGTGCACAGCTAGGTGGGTTTGACTTTATTGGCCTGAATATAACCTTAAAGAATAAGTGACTAAATAGGAACAACAGCATCAATTAGTTAAACTCAACCTCTACATGATTGCCACTTTGGCAATTCATACCACCTTTCAGAATTTGCATGTTTCAGTTTGTTGACTCAACATTACCTGTGATGGTGATAAACAAAAAGTCATGTCACGGATGCAGTATTCAGGAGTTAAATATTCAAGAATCACATATCAGCTGTCATCAAGTACTCTTGCTTCCGTCTCAAGAATATTGTTTTGAGCATTTGGAGACCTCCCAATAGCTGTAGATGCTTTGCCCCCTACTCCACTGTACTGTTATTACTTTATGTATCTGGGCAATATTAAGCTTTTTCTTACATTATTTATTTAAACTTTGTTGATCAGATTAGTTCCATTAGGCAAGCAGTCTTCTTTCATTGGAGGCTCTAGGTGGTTTTAATACTATGGGAAATTTGGCCAGAGTATTGAGGAACATCCGCTACTCATTAGTCAAGTGTTTGTTCCACTTCTGGCCTAGTGTTGGCTGGAAGAACAGCACTCAAGGAGATCCAAGATGGCAGATAGCACAGCGGTGAAGGCCAGTGTGTTGATTGGTGTGCTGAAGGATTCTGAGGAGGTATTTCAGTGAAATTTGTTTGCTTCATCTGAAGCAAATTTTCAAAATGACGATATATGCTTTATCATAACTCTCTAGTCGGGAGGGTTGTGTAATAATATTTTGGATGAATTGTTGCACAGCAAGAAAGATAGTGGGAATGATGTTTCATGGGGTGAAATTATTGACAAAATCCAATTGGAGGAATCAGAAGCCATGTTAAATGAAGATTTGCAGAAAACAAAATTATATGGAAAGACTGATAAGGAATCTGCAGGGAAAACAATAAGAGATGAACAGAGGAAAGTAAATGTTAATGACAAAATGAAATTAATGGTAAGAATTCAGCACAAGTAGAAAAGTGGAACAAAATTATATTAACTTTTGAAGACAGATTGCAATTAATAAAAATGGTCTTATTGCCAAAAATACTACATGTAGCATTAGCAATACAGTAAATTCCTGAAAGATGCATTCTTAAAAGAAATAAACTCATGTTTAATAAATTTTTGATGCTAGCCCAAAAAGAATAGAGTTGCTCTAACTCATCACATTAGACCCTGAAAACAAGGAGGATTGAACTTCCCAGAAATATAAACATATATGAAAGCATCTGTGCTTAAAATTACAATAGACTGGATAAACCCAAATTATTTTGCCAACTGGAAAGAATTAACAATGGCTATATTAACAAATGAATTTAATCTGTTAAAAAAATTAATAGTAGACAAATCAAACAAACCCTGGTACATGCTATGCATAAGTATACAGTATAATATAACAAAACCTTCTAAAACAACACTGATTAATCATTACATCAATTCCTTTAGGAAACTTATCAATGCAAACATAGATCTAAAACTTTGGTTTGACCTTTTAACTCCATTCACCATCACTAAGAACTTTCCTCACAAAATATATAGGGAAACAATAACCTCCTGGGAACAAAATGGATTCTTATGCTGGTTTCACTGTGTAAATAAATTAAATGTTTTAGATATACATATGATAAAAACAGCTTACAATATTCCAACACAGGACTGGTTAACCTTACAAAGCAGTCTAATGTACACTCAAGACATATGCAGATTAATTAATAATTCCTCATTTAAAAATATTCCAAATTTAATAAGTTTTCTGTATGAATTTCTATATAATAGTTGTGAAAAGAAAAATTACATTTCAAATCTATATAAAGAGTTAATAACATATAAAACAATTCCCAAATCATCATACTGGCAGTTCTTAACAAAAGGTCAGCTATTGCAGTTAACAGAAGAAATTAAAACTAACATCTTACTATCAGTTAATTATACCTTTAACACACAGTACTGGAAAATATTTCACTGGAAATACTTACATGGAGCATTTTTAACATCAGATAGAATTAAAAAAGATCAGTACTACTACAAATGGTTTTTGCTGGAGTTGTGAAAAGTCAAATAAAGCAGACTGGATTCATATTTTTTATGAATGTAATAAAATTAAATCATACTGGAATGGAATCAATCATTTTTTACAAGCTTTATTTAATAAATCATTTACCTTAACTGAAGTATTGATAATTCTAAATGTAAATAAAGGTCCCTACCTGACTAAGACAAATATGTGTTTGTTATGGACAATATTTGCTATATCTAGAAATGTGTAACCAGAAGGCGGAATTCAAATACACCCCTGACCTTGGAAAAATTCTACACTTTACTGAAGGCAACTGCATTGATGGAAATAAAAATCAAAGAACTACAAATCTATCCCAGGCCATTGGTAAATAATCATTGGAAGAAAGTTATATCTTTGTTGAGCACTCTGCAATAATCAATATTGTATCTCTGATAACTGATCTGTTAATTCTATATTTAATAACATACAGTGTATATAATTGAAAATCAGGCTATTGTAAATATTGTATATAGTTGTTTAAAATGATATTTAAAAATATTATGTAAATGTTATTTTAATTGAAAATAAAAAAAAATTGAGAGAAAAAAAGAATTCGGAACAAGGAAGAAAAAGAAATGCACATATATCACATTTTGGATAATTTAATGCTCTTATTGGGACTGAAGGCTCATGATGTAAAAGCTTTTTTTCTTCCTCAAAAAGAGACACTTTGTGACGTTATGTTTGAGACTGAATCTTCTGGAAAGTTTTGGTGGAGTATGAAAAGAAAAATGACTGCAATCCATTGAACTCTTATGTAGTTAATGCATTTCACAGAGACAAAAAAAAGAAAATGCATGTTCAATTTCAAACTGAGGTTGAAAAAGAGACTTTAAAGTGACATTTTAGTAATGTTTGTAAAGAAGTTATGAACATTAGCAAAGTATATGCTAGATGATTAATTGTGATTTGAGAGGAAAAAAGAAGAGAAGATATGGTGTTAAAAAATGTTGATGTTATAATGTGGCAGTTTAATGATTTTGAATAATTATTTGTAGACATACATTCAAGGTGCACATAAGACTGACATAGATTATTTTATATCACAAGGTTTACATATAGGTACAGGAGAGACACTTGTAACAGGCTTTTCAGATCACTAAGCCATATTGATATACAGGAAAATAATGAACATATTAGATTAGCAAAAGGAATAAAAAGAATAAATGAGAAATTATGGGATGAAAATGGAAAGTAAATAAATATGCAGTTATGCAGGCTGTGGCTAGCTTGTAAAGAAAAATATAAACATTTTTTTAGAATGGCAGTCATATGTAAAAAAAGCAGAAAAATAAATAATAAAACAACGTGCATAGATAAAAAATATAAAACAAGTCCAGATGCTTTAAAGGACTTGGAAAGGAATGATAGAAAACATGATAAAATGGAGAATTCATGAAAAGAATCAAAAGAAAAGGAAATAATTATAATCTAAGCAAAAGTATTACAATTTAAAAGAGAAGAGGTATCAGCTAATTTGAATTGCTTAGTTATAATGGTTAAATGAAGGTTTTATGTATAAAGATTTAAGCAGTGTTATCCTTAAATGTATATGGAAAAAGCAAGATAAAAATAAAATTGAAAACTGGGGACCTATAGTACTGAACAATGCAGATTATAACATTTTTATAACAATAATTCAGAAGACAATGAAAAGTAAAATGAAATGTATTATGTAAGATAGGATATATAGTTTAAAGGGAAATTATTTCAGCAATAGGTGCTGATCATGGAAACAAGGGTAGAACTTCACTAGGCTTATAAGGGCCCTAGGGCCATTAGCCTAGTAACTTTCTATGATTCTGTGATCCTAATTATTATTAATAGTAAGGGAAACTGTGTATAATATTTTAAACAGGACTGACAAAACCAAGATTGTGATAGGAGATTTAAATAAAACATGTGATACACTACAACTTCAACTTTTTTGGTCAGTTATGGAACAGTATAACATTAGTGAAAAAATTAAGCGTGTATGTTGTTCTGCATATAATAAGAATACCGTATGATTTTTAGTGAATGGATTGTTAAGAAAATAAAGATATGCCTTTATATCAGGGATATTCTGTGAATAGCATATTATTTGCATTAGTTATGAATTCATTAGACATGTAACTTGGCATACAAAAGGTGTTACTTATATTACTAATGAAGGATAAAAATTCCAGCTATGTTTACTTATGCAGATGACATTACATTGATTATCAGAAATAAAATCTGGATGAAAGAAATTGCATTATGTACATTGATGTTTAGATATAAAGGCATGACTTTAAGCAAAGAAAAAATTAAAGGACTGGATGATATAAAGAGAGGAGGAGTATATTTTTTGATGAAAGAAATATCTGTGTTAGGAATAAGATTTGGGGGTAATATTGTAAGTGAGGAACAATGGAATAGGATAATAGATGAAATAAAGCACCATTGTTTTTTTTTTTGGGACAAATATACAATCTATCATTTAATAAAAAAGGTTTATTTGATTAATTCAGTTATACTGTCAAAAATTGCATATTTACCTAGTATCTACATGTTGCCAATAATCTATGAAAAAGAAAATACTACAAGCAATCTTTGTTTTCTTTTATATGGGGTATGAGACAGAATTTGGTGAAGAGAGGAGTATTATACATATGGATAAGGAAGATGGCAGTTTAGCATTAATGAACATTAATTATGATCCTTATTTGAATTTGTATACAATTTTGTTTTGAATAAATGATAAAACAAATATAAGCATCATTGGGATATATTAAAATTTTTCAAAAGAGGAAAAGAATGTTTAAATGAAAAATGAAATGTTAGTAAGAAAAAAAAATATTTTATGGAAAAGAAAAAAAAAACAATGGAAGAGAAAATGAAAGTTAAGTATGGTATAATTATATACAATACAATATTATTATGTTAATCCTTGGGTTGAACTAGTGAGTAAAAAAGTTAAAGCTATAAAAATTACCAGTAAAAGGAAATATGGCATATAAAAGATCAGTGAATCTGTATATATTGTGGTAAAGACAAAACCACAGAACATGCTTTCTTGCATTATATAAGAGTTGCAAAACTGTGGAAAAATTATGTGAAGAAAAGCTCTTTGAAAATATAAAATATGCAAATGAAATATATATGGATATAATTATATATGGATATCGTAGACATAAAATAAGCAACATGGTAGTAAAATAAAAGAAAGCTTATTTTAAGTTGTGTGGACCATTTGGAATAAAATGATTAAAGATGAATTGAGAATGGCAGTAATGTTAATAAAAATCATGTGGTGGTTGTGGAAAAATAAGTTGGTGTCAAAAAAAGATAATGAAAACAGAAGTTTAACATTATGTTAATGAAAATTAGGATATATATGACTGATAAAAACAGAAAGAAAAACTGTACACTGTATACATTATAAATATGTAAATATGTAAGCTTATAAATTGTATTGCAAATATTGTATTAGACAAAGAACCCCTGATTTTCTCAATAGGTGTCATAGGATCCTTTACACCAACCTGAGCTACCACCAACTCAAGCAGATGGGACCTTGATTTAGTCTCTCATCCAAAGGATGACATGCTCAGCAGGCAGCACTCTCACTAGTGCTGCACTGCACTGCCAATTAACCAATCACCTGAGTAACTACCTGTTCAGCCACTGACACTGACTGTTAAAACCTGAGCAGCTGCAGCTGTCAACAAACTCTGCAGTCTATGTATGGGGATTCCTGGAAAACATCATATTCTACTGGTACTTCATAGCCTACCTAGGCTGCTGCTTCAGTTTCATATTATGTTTAAACTTCTGATCAAGGTTGACACGTCCCTACATTACATAAGTTCCCCACATTTAGGATTTGTTGCAAGGGTATTGACATTCACAAGTCCTGATCAATGCCACCATGGGACTGTTGATAGTTCCAAGGATGTGGATGTTCTCTTATCAAAATATAACTTCATATCTCAAGACACACACACACACACACACACACACATGTGGACCCCACATCATTTATTTACCTTGCTAACTGGATAAGTGAGTTTCTCCAAGGACCCTTCTCATTCATGGCAAAGGCCATCATGGAAAGACAATATGCCTTTAAACAGATAACATGATTATAAATCACTGAACTAGCACTGATGGCAGGGTACTACTACATTAACCATTAAATGAATCCATTGCACAATACGAAGCTGTGGCATCTGTCAGGCATTAATAATAAAGGTCCAATAAATCAATTGGAGTTTAATTCATTGTACAAAGCAACTTACATAGAAATGAGTAAAGCAAAAGCATACCAGTAGGAGATATTTCAGGTTAGTCAAACTTTAAACATGCAACAATTAAATTATTGACAAATTAAAGTTTCCATAATGGATACATATTAAGCTACCATTACTAAAACCAAAAAGGGCAGGTTATTTCACTGGCACAACAAGCTATGTTATTTATGCTGAATACAAAATGTAATACATACACACGGAAATTAATAATGATGGAGTTTTATTAGAAGTAAGAGGATGTCTGCAGCTGATGAATCACATAAATGACTTTCTTCATTATTCTCAGAGAAAAATTTAGTCTAAGCAACAGCACTGAAAACAAGGAGGCTACATGCAGTACATTCTCTCAAAAAAGATACTTCTGAACTTTTCAAAAAGTCATTGTAAGTAATTCATTATGGACTGTGTGCTTTATATTGTTCTTCAAAGTGAGTAGAATCAAATGATCAAATGCTTTGATACCCTTTTTAAATAATCCTGAGAGAGATTATTGTGGAGCTGTATTTGTAGATATGAATAATCTTCAACCCAAATTTGAAAGAAAAGATGGATTCAGAAATGTACAGTTAAACAAAGACACTAATTAAATTAGCTGTAAGCTCAAAATGGACTACAAGGCAGCATGGATTCACAATCACAAGGCTTCACTGGCTTACTCTTACAGATTTGTTTGACTGAATGACTCGTATAGTAGACTTGATGAGAGTTCAGCATACAAGTCTTCATGACTGTAAAAGTCATCTAACTTTTACTTCTATAGCATCATCACATATGCTCAAGAGATAAGACATACTAAATTCAATACATAGATGCATTATGGCTATTTCCTCTGTCTGTGAATGAGCAGAGCTAAGCCACAATTTACAGATACCACTTACATTAACTTACAATGGCCATGAATAAGTTTATGGAAATTAAATCATAATGAGATGTAAATGAAATATGATGGAAGTCAGTGGGTGCTAATGCAATATTACATCACTGTTTTGTGACTCAGAGTGGAATTTTCCCACTTTTTTAAACACCCACAGAGTCATTATATAAAGAAGAATATTGACAATCCTATCTGCTCTGCAATACATGAAAGTGCTGCCATTTGCTCCTTGTCTTGGCCAAGCCAAAACTGCTTGCATCAAGTGGTGCTCTCCAGCCATGAAGGAGGAGATGTAGGCAGAGGATAACTCATTATAACTTTAATAATCAGGGCATACTTGATAGATTCAGAGTGCACAGTAACATTATAAGGATCTTATTGGGTATATATGAACCCCATTGGGGTACTGGAGTAATGGAAGAACATCCTATTGCTAAAGGCACTAAGTTATTTATACTCCTCCCTGTACTTGTCATTGGGGACTTACAGAGACAGACTGGGGATGCACTGGTGATCTCACAGCCTTCTACTTTCTACCTCGAGGACACTGCAGCAGTTCCTAGATGTACACCTGGCATATGTGTGGTCAGCACATCTATTTCCCAGTGTCCCCTCAGAAGAGAGCCACAACTATGAATGGATTTTAATGGCTTGTACATTTCCCTGAGGTACTCAGTATGATAGATTGCACCCATGCTGCAATTAGGGTCCCTCCTGATCTACAAGGGGGAATGGTACCACAGCTACCATCCCATCAATTGCCATGCAGTATGAGATGTATTGAGGTGCATCACTGACATCTCTGCCCAGCATCCTGGTAGTGCATATGATTCCCATATATAGCACATTAGCTCTCTATACCACTTCTTCTTGCATGATAGGATGCCTAGTGGTAATTTTTTTGGTAAACTGAAGAATATTTATTTTTTATATTGTATTTAGGATGTTATTTATGGAAAATGTATTTGCCAGATATTATATAGTGTATAGTAGAATATTAAATCACTTTTTCTTTCTTTTGGGTACCTCTTACACTTTATCTATTGGTCTCTCTTTTTCTTGTTTTTCATGTAATGCTACATATTAACTGGAACCATCGCTCATGATGCCAGTGAAAAATCCAAATCCAAGTGGAGCTGCAGAAGACACCTATAACATATCCCTGCCCCAGGCCTGTATTGCTATCAAGAGAGTCTTCAGGCTCCTGAAGAGCCTTTTAAGGTGCATGGATGATTCTGGAAGTGCCCTTCAGTGTGACCCAGCTACTGAGTGCAGAATGATTACTGCATCTGGTATTCTGTACAACATCTGTCACCAAGAAGTGATCTATGCCTTCAATGCAGCTTTTACTTTCATCCCCATTAATACTAATGATGATCAGCTGACAGCAGCAGTAGTAAGGGACCCATTATGGCAGGCTTGTGCATAGCATATGTCTCCACAGGTAAAAAGGTGGCATCTATTCTATAACTATAGAGCATTAAATTCAGGTTAGTATTTCCTTCACTGTAAAAATATATACAGTATAATTGGTGCATGCAATCATATCTGTGGACTATGCTGTGTGGTGCATGGTCTGCTGTTAGTGATCATCTGACAATTTTCTCTAATCTTAAAAACAAAAAAATATATATAATATGTATATATATATATATATATATATATATATATATATATATATATATATATGTTTTTATTTAATAACAAATAATCATTATTGTTTCTAGAAATAATGCCTGAGTGCTCAATAACTCCTGTTCAGTGATGTTGTAAGGTATCATATAAGTAATCACATTTCAATTGTTTTACAAAATAACTTATTTAGAAGTTAGTATTTATAAGTATGCATGTACTGAATGCCCTCATTTGGTATAATTAGTAAAAGCAATTATTTCAATATTTGATGACTTCATGCATTGCATTTGAATGGAAACCTATATTTTTTTCATATTTTCAATTTATCAGATAAATGTATGTTGTTTGCTGAGGTACTTAACTGCACATCAGATTGCTTTGAATTTGTCATTCACCTTAATTTGGGATTTCATATGCAACAAATACCATCATTTGTGCAGTGGTCAGGGTAAAGTGGCAGCAGAGATGTTTAAATGACAGGATACTCACTTGTTTTCTCAGTTCTGTGTTTCCATAAAAACTGGTGTATTGATACATTTCAGGTGTAGGTGACTGCAGATGTTGGAATGTTAATTCATAGAATAGTTGTATTAATAACTGCAATATCATGTAATATCATACAGATTTATTTCCACAGTTCCATGCCATTCTAAGTAATATAATTGCAAAGATGTAATACATAACAGTTGCAAAATGCCTGACCCCCTCTCCCATTTATTTTGGGAGGCATACTATGTTCTTCCCCTTCTACTCAAACCATTCAACAATATTTATGCCAATAAAAGTGCAAGTAACAGAACTGTCAACGTTAATTTACATTCATTCAAGATCAAATGAGTCATACACATCTCCTAAGGATAGGCTAGATGACAGTGCAAGTGATTTTGAATGGGGGCTGTTATGAGAGCTTTATGGTGAGTTGATTTTATGTTGGGAGCTAATTGCTCAAGCTGACCCTGCAGATCCTGATCTGACAGCACTTCATGAATGTGATCAGGACCTTGAATTACAGGTTCTGGTTGGTGTAGATGAATGCTGATGTGCCCTGCATGAAATCTGTTGTGACTGTCCTCCTTAACTAATTACATTACTTTCCTGAGAAGAACTTGGAGTGTCATGTGATCTGCCTCCACCTGTCCAGACAGTACCCTGTCCACTTCGCCTTCCAAAAGTAACTTTTACTTGAGTCTGGTAAGTCCTAATTAGTGTACAAATAGATGCTTTGTGTGCCATCATACTATGCATTAGTGTGATCAGGGCATTATCCCTACTGTCTGCCAATTCAGGGTAGTGCTGGAAATCCTCACACATACCCACAAGGGCTCTCACCCTTTCCAACCGACCGTCTGTGTTAGTGCATGGAGGACTAACAGTGTCTTGACATATTTGCTGCTGAGCAGCAAATGCCTTTGTGTTTCCTCGGGTATCTGTAACAAATTCCTGTGCCTATCTCCCCTTTGTAAAGATGTCACTGTAGACGCTGTTACCTCTGAATGCCTGCCATCATCCTGAAAGTGTTGTTGGGTTTGGATATACCAGTGAAGAAGTGCGTGGGTTTTCTTTTTGTACAAGCATGAGTGTAATGTCAACATGCACTTGACTTTGGGATGCACTGTCACTTCCCACAGAGTTAATAATATGTTGTGGGGTGGGAGATCCTGCCAATAAACTTGGGGACTGTATTTCACATTCCTCAGGCTGTCTCATAAATATAACTATGTTTTCATTGTCACTAATAGTAGCAGCCATTCTGCTGTCCTCCATATTGAGTGGAATGGTGGAACTGTTTGTTTCTGATGTTGACCCAGTAAATAAATATGGACTTGAAATCATTACCACAATGAAACTGCATGCACTACGATATGCTTACTAAGTGGGTGGGACCAACTTAACATGCACAATTACGTCATTGTTTCTCTGTTGTATAGTAAAAGGTTCACCTAATAAAAGTAATTATTTGTCTAATGTAATAACTAGTTTTCACCTTTCAGTTCTTTGTTAATGTATGATACTGTTTTTAAACCAATCTTCAGGAGCAGATGAGTGTTGCTGCTGCAGACATTGGTAAAAGCCAGTGACACCACCTCTAATTATTGCAGTGCTATCATCTTCTGTGTCGTTGTCATCCCACAGAAAGATAGAAGGTATTCTGTATCTGGTACTAACTGAATAATTGTTCGACCCCCCCCCACCCCCACCCCCAGTGCTGGTATGGACAATTGCTGCCTGCCTTATCTTGCTTCTAAAATGTCCTACCATATCATTTATCCTCTTCTTACACTGCATTAATATGTGGTTTCTGCCACTCACTGCATTATTGTTGAGAACCTATTTCCAGGCTTTTGTCCTCTCATATTGTTTGAGCCCCATCTTTTACCAAACAGACATTTTCCATGTCTCAGATGGGCTGCCATGAGGAAGGGACTTTTCTCATAGTTTAATTTATCCTTTCTCTGCTTTGATATCTTGCTTTGCATCATTAGTGCATATTAAACAAAAGACAAAAAAGGCCATAGTCATACATCAAATATTTTTGAATGTAATCATGCATTCCTAACACCTTCAAAAAAAAGTTAGGTAACACAAACCCCATAGTGAAAAATATACTGTAGACTTCCCCATGCGTTATGCAAGTCCTGTACAGTTATACATGTCATTCTCTTACAGAGATAGGCACACACCAGCACTGTATTCCAGAAGATATCCACCATGCATGCTGGAGATATGGCAGACTAAAAATGTGTGTGGGTGTGTGTGTGCGTGTGTGTGTGTGTGTGTGTGTGTGTGTGTGTGTGTGTGTGTGTGTGTGTGTGTGTGTGTGTGTGCGTGTGTGTGCGTGTGCGTGTGTGTGTGTGTGTGTGTGTGTGTGTGTGTGTGTGTGTGTGTGTGTGTGTGTGTGTGAATGACATTATCCCTGTGTGTGTGTTTGGCTGAGAATCATATCCTCTGGTGGGGTGGGTTATACCATTTTGAGGGTGTGTGTGTGTGTGTGTGTGTGTATGTGTGTGTATGCACACACACACACACACACATATATATATATATATATATATATATATATATATATATATGTATATATAAAATATGTATTTATTTATCATTTGTTCACCCACTCCATTATTTAACTTTATATATATATATATATATATATATATATATATATATATATATATATATGTATGTATATATATATATATATATATATATATATATATATATATATATAAAACACTGTGTTTATTTCTTCTTTTAATCATTCTTTCCATTTATTTAACTTTATATATATATATATATATATATATATATATATATATATATATATATATATATGGGTCTCCTTCTATTCACTGACTCCCATTTCGTCAAACTCCCATTTCACCGAAAGTTCATTACATTGATAAGACCCCCACACCCCCCCTATAATATATATCAACTCCAGGGTCGCACAACATTGGGGAGGGGGCAAATGCATGTCGATGCATGTCGATGTAATGAACTTTCGGTGAAATGAAAGTTCGACGAAATGGGAGTCAGTGAATAGAAGTAGACCCATATATATATATATATATATATATATATATATATATATATATATACATACATATAAAAACTGTGTACTTATTTCTTCATATAATCATCCATTCCATTATTTAACTTTTGTTTGCCAGTAAGTGCTCTGGTACAAGGACAGTATACAAGCATTACCCAGGCAAAAGGCAGGTTATCAACAGAATGTACTCTAATTGGAAGTATAAGATACACATTAAAATTATCCAGCCAAGTGACGTTTTGCTATTACTAGTTGCATAACGTGTGCATAACTAGAGCAAAAACACTTTTTTAGCAGATTCATCCTTCCCTCACTCCTTACTACTGTCATATATTCATATCTTTTTTTTTATTTACCACTGTTAGTCACAAAACTTAACCATAAATGTAACTCATAACTGAGTGACTGACTGCATTCCTGCTATGTATGTACAATCACCGGGTAGGACAAAAAAGTAACTTACTCAATGATCATTAATCACTTTCAGTGAGGCTGTACTGAACTCCCATTTTCACAAGATACCACAAAGCAACGACAGCTCGTTCACCAAGGCTAGCATTATTCTTTCAATTCGAGTTGTTCTCAAAATGAACCCAAGAACGAAAAGCTTGGTTAAAAATTAATTTAATGAAATTCAAAAACAATGTGAATATATAAAGTCCCTTTATCATACGATAAGCGCTTTCGAGTTAATCTTCCTCAGATTGTATTGCAGTGTGGGACAATCATTCACTTAAATAAAAAGTAACTGTGGTTGCTCATCCAATGAATCTGTAATTGGTATAATGTCAACCAATGATTTCTTGAGTTTTGCTATCTATTCTACTTCAATTGAGCCAATAACCAACCTTTCTTATTGACACACCTCCTTCCATACTTCTGAAGATCAGAAACTTGTTACATATGCAAAATAGCTGATATAAATAGCCAATAGCAGCTTTCAAAAAATGGCAATTGCCAAATCTATACGTTCCACTTATGCATTCTCAGTATTTTGCTTATTTGGCTTCCACATAGATCGCATTTGCAATAAAAAAGCCATTGTAGTTTTCATCGTCGTGACAGCTTTAAAGGAGATGATTAGCAAGTCACATCCTCTGTGGTTAATCAAGCTATACATAATGTCAAGTCACATTTGAATGATATGGTCTTACAAAGGCAAATTGATATGGATTTATTTAATTTTCTAGATGTCACCAAGCCTACTATTCCAAGTATCAATGGATTACCAAAGATACATAAAGATTTTCTCAATCCACCCTTACATCCTATTGTCTCAGGTCAAGGATGGATCACAGAAAATATGTCTTTATATGTGGAGAAAGAGTTGAGAGAAATCTTGAATTCTTATGACACTGTGTTAAGGGATATGGATGATTTTCTACATAAATTGAACATAGTGATGGAAGGTGAGCTTGATCCAAGTAATCTCCTACTGACCACTTTAGATGTTAAAAGTCTTTTTACCACCATTCCAAATGAAGTAGGAATTGAGTCAATAAGAAGATTATTATCTATAAGCAAGAGTACGTTAGAGACTCGAGCTATCTGTGATTTACTTGAATTGATCCTGGAGAACAACTACTTTGTATATGGTGAGAAAAGTTATTTACAGAAATGGGGGGTTGCCATGGGCACCCTCTGTGCTAATAGTTATTTGAATCTTGTCTTAGTTGAGTGGGAACTACAGTTTGTCTTACATACCAACAATCCATGGTCTCATAATATCTTATACTATGGCCGTTTTGTTGATGATTTATTTATTTGGTGGAAAGGAAGCATAGAGCAATTTCAATTATTCCACAGGTATTTGAATTCAACTACTTCATTTCTGACTTTTACTTCTAATCACTCAAAATGAGCAGTGAGCTTTTTAGATGTCAATATTATACTCAATGAAAGGTGATTTGGAAATCGAACTACATAGAAAAAGTACATGGAGGAATCATTATTTGTTGAAAAGCAGTATGCATCCCAGGCATATTACAAGAAACATCATGAGAAATGAGACAAGCAGGATCTATAAACGCTGTAACCAAGAGAATACACGTAATAGGGAAATAAGATTTTTGCAAAGAAATCTGAAAGAAAGAGGCTATAAAGAACAAGATCTTGAGCAAACAATTAGAGAAAGAAAAGAAAGGAATATGCATGAACATACACTGACTAGATTTGTTCTAACTTATAGTACTGATAATCATCAAGTCCAACAAATAATTAAACAATTTTGGCCTATTTTAACGCAAGATTCACAGTTAAAAGATATTGTGGGTGAAAGACCACGGTTTTGTTATAAAAACAAGAAGAACTTAAAGAGACTGCTATGTACAACGACCCAGAAGAAGAAGTTGATTCAGGGCCGGAAGGGTACTTTCATGTGTGGTATTTGCAACATTTGCCCCTTGATAGACAGTAGCAATGAGTTTGAACATCCAAGAATGAATATGAAATACACCTTTGGAGTTAAAGCAACTTGTACCATGAGAAATGTCATCTACTTGGCCACATGTAGATTATGTCAA